>NW_006921808.1:3236198-3239537 GCF_000298275.1 Orycteropus afer afer
GGTCAATGACATGAGACAAAGTATATGTGAACTGCTTTATGAAAAGTGAATTTACTCTGTAAATCTTCACCCAAATCCTAATAAAAAAAAAAAAAAAAAGAGAAAAAATAAATAAATGCTGAGGTCACTGTGAGAAAGTACTTATGGGAGGGGAGAAGATGCTGGGGTTTCAATAGAAGCTATTGGGTAGTCAAATAGTTTTCACTGATGTGATACAGTCAGTAGGTGTGGAGGGAAGAGGATGGAGGGTGGTAATGGGGGTTAGGATATGTGCTGAAGGTAGATCAGACAGGCCTTGTGGTGGGTTGGGGATGGGCACCAAGGGAAAGAAGGAATAAAGGTGAATAGCAGATTTCTAGAACAAGACTAGGAGCATATCAGTGTGTATTTGTGTGTGCTTGGGGGCATTAAAATTTAAGAGCTGTATTCTGAATGTATGATATCAAACAGATAATGATATCTGTCAATTATTTATTCAGTGACTACTTATTTTGGACTTATTTTTGTCAGACACTGTTCTAGGCAGTGGAGATACAGCTATAAACAAAACAAACTCTTCTCCCTCATGGAACACACATACATTCTAGAAGAGGGAGATAGCAGCAAATGAGATAAATAAGTAAAGTATATAGTGTTCTAGAAAGTACCTGAGAGAAAAATAAAACAGAGAAGGGAAGTATAAAGTGAGTTGAGATTTTAGATAGGGTATCCAGAGATGTCTTCACTAGATGGGGAAATTCAAGCAAAGACTTAAAGAAGCTGAGTATATTTTGTGGCAAAAGCCCCCTGTTGTTGTTGTTAGGTGCTGCTGAGTTGGCTCTAACTCATAGTAACCCTACATACAATGGAACAAAACATTGCCCAGTCCTGCGCCCTCCTCACAAAACTTGCTATGCTTGAGTCCATCGTTGCAGCCACTGTGTCCATCCATCTGGTTGAGGGTCTTCCCCTTCTTCCCTGACCCTCAGCTTGCAAGCACAATATCCTTCTCCAGGGAAAGGTCCCTTCTGACAACATGACCAAAGTAGGTGAGAAGATGTCTGGCCATTCTTGCTTTCAAGGAGCGTTTTGGCTGCACTTCTTCCAGGACAGATGTGGTCATTCTTCTGACAGTCTATGTTATTTTCAGTATTCACTGCCAATATCACAATTCATAAGCATGAACTCTTCTTTACTCTTCCTAATTCAATATCCAGCTTTCACATGAACATGAGGTGATTGGAAATACCATGGCTTGGATCAGGTGCACCTTTGTGTTCAAAGTAACATCTTGCTCCTTACCACTTTAAAGAGGTCCTTTGCAGAACATTTGCCCAGTGCAACACAATGCCTGATTTCTCAACTACTGCTTCCATGGTTGTTGATTGTGGATCCAAGTAAAATGAAATACCTGACAACTTCAGTCTTTTCTCCCTTTATTTATTGTGATGCTGCTTATTCGTCCAGTTGTGAGGGTTTTTTTTTTTTTTTTTTATGTTGAGGTGTAATCTATACTGAAGACTGTAGTCTTTGTTCTTCATCAGTAAGTGCTTCAAGTCATCACCACATCAGCAAGCAAGGTTGTGTCTTCTGCATATCACAGGTTAGTATTAATGGTTCTTCCTTGAATCCTGATGCTGTGTTCTTCACATAGTACAGCTTCTCGGATTATTTGCTCACCATACAGATAGAGTAAGTATGGTGAAAGTATGCAAGCCAGACTTACACCCTTCTTGATTTTAAGTCATGCAGTAAGCCCTTGTTCTGCTTTAACAACAGCCTCTTTGTCTATGTACAGGTTCTTCATGAGCAAAGTTAAGTATTCTGGAATTCCCATTCTTCACAATGTTATCCATAATTTGTTATGATCCACATAGTCTAATGCCTTTGCATAGTCAATAAAACACAGGTAGACATCTTGGTTCAATTCTAGAACTGCAGGGCAACTAGGGTCCATAATCTCAGTGGTTCCACCAGGCTCTATCAGACCAGCAAGCCTGGTACCCCCCCCCTTATTTTTCCAAATTCTTTCGAGTATTGTTCCACATTGTTCTCCTTCTCTATCTAGGGTCTCCTAAATAGATCCCCCTCTGAGTGGTTGACATTGGTAGCCGGGCACCATCTAGTTCTTCTGGTCTCATAGTTATATATGCTGCAGATCACATGGTGTACCAGTTGCTAGAACTAATTATTTCCATGAATCTTTAATTTTCTTCATTCTTCTTTGCACTGGATGAGGAGAAACCCATTATTGCATCTAGATGGCTGCTTGCAGGCTTTTAAGGTCCCAGTTGCTACTCACCAAAGTTGGAAGTAGAACAATGTTTTATGTATGTTATACCAATTGAGCTTGATGTCCCCTGTGACTATGGTCCTGAGCCCACAGGTTCAACTACTCGGTCCCTCTGGTTAGCTGGCTGTGACCAACAAGTGACCACAATCTTATCCCTTGTCAGCTCTACTATACACCTGGGAATTCAGACCATAAAAATACACTTACAGGACCATTGTTTGCCAACCCTATACATAGTCTTGGGTACAATCTCCACTTCATAGACATACCTAATAGTTCAGCCTGTCCACCCATCTATTCATCCATATATCCATGTTTGCCTTCACTGACAATACAGTACTGTATGTGCAAAAGGTTTGACCTTTGTTGTCTGTACCTCCTATGTACCTCTCTATGTCTTCTTCTTCCTCAATGCCACCATTTTGATCACTCACATTTTGTACTTTGTCCTTCTCTTCATCCAAATCAATACTTACCTCTATCTAACAGTGTTCCCTCCCCTCCCCTCCCACCCCTGGTAACCAACAAAGAAAGTTTCCTTCCATAGATAAACCTTTCCTTGACTTTTACAGTAACAGACTAATCCAATATTCTTCCTTATGTGATTGACATATTTCACTCAGTGTAATGTCCTCCAAGTTCATCCATATTATGTGATGTTTTGCAGATTCTACCTTATTCTTTAGGGTTGCATAGCATTGATCTTATATCCTGCCACTATGCTAAATCTCTCAATTAGTCCCAGTAGATTTTTGACTGAGTCTCTTGGGTTTTCTAGGTATAGGATCATATCATCAGCAAATAGGGATAGTTTGACTCCTTCCTTACCAATTTGGATGCCTTTGATTTCTATTTCTTGCCTTATGGCCCTGGCTAAGACTTCCAGTACAGTGTTGAATAGAAGTAGTGATAGAGGGCATCCTTGTCTGGTTCCTGTTCATAAGAGGAATGGCTTCAGTTTCTCTCCATTGAGTATAACGTTGGCTGTTAGTTTTGCATAGATGCCCTTTATTATGTTGAGGAATGTCCCTTCTATTCCTATTTTGCTGAGAGTTTTGATCAGGAAT
>NW_006921808.1:3240438-3251507 GCF_000298275.1 Orycteropus afer afer
CATCTTAGATGGATGCTTGAAAGCTTTTAAGACCCCAGTCACTACTCACCAATGTAGGATGTGGAGCAACACTTTGATGTATTTTGTTGTGCCAATTGAGTCTGGTGTACCCCAGTACTATGGTCCTGAGGTAGTAGATCTATTGGATCTCTCTCCCATAGTATCAGGATGTCTGTGAGGGATTACTCTGTGTCTGTCTTCTATTGTTTCTGTAAGGACTACAGGTATTTTGTATCACTGGTGTCTGTGCAAGTTTAGCCTCAGCTGAATCTATCCTTGATCTAGAATATACCTTTATTCACTGACCCCTGTCTGATCATCTCAGGTGTTTTTGTGCTTATCTGTATAGCCTAGTGTTTGGTGTTAATGGCAATGTGGTATTGTGGACACACTGGTTGGTATTAGCATCTGTCGTCTATCTCTTATGTGCACAGTTCGGTGTCCTATCATTTCCCAATGTGATTATGGTGGTCATATATCCTTGCCATATATCCCTCCCCTTACCCATGTCAACGTGTAAGCCCCAACTAGGCCAAAATCAATCCCTCCCCTCCCTCCCCATCCTGGTAACCTACTAGGTGAGTTCCCTTTCCTGAGCATTTCCTTCTCTGTCTTTTTACAGTAATAGTTCATACAGTACTTGTCCTTCTGCGATTGACTTATTTCACTCAGCATAAAGTCCTCCAGGTTCATCCACATTGCGAGATGATTTGCATGTCCCTCATTGTTCTTTAATGTGATATAGTATTCCACTGTATGGATATACCATAATTTGGTTATCCACTCATCTGTTGATGGCCATTTAGGTTGTTTCTGTCTCTTTGCTATGGTGACTTGTGCTGCAATAAACATAGGTGTACATATGTCTGTTCATCTGCTATCTCTCACCTCTTTAGGATATGTTCCTAGTAATGAAATTGCTGGGTCAAATGGTACTTCCATTTTCTGTTTTTTAAGGAAACACCATACCATTTGCCACAATGGTTGTACCATTTTACAGTCCCACTAGCAGTGCACAAGAGTTCAAATGTCTCAATAACCCCACCAGCATTTGTTACTATCTGATCTGTTGAACTTTCCTATTACTGCTGGGGTGAGATGATATCTTGTTGTTTTGATTTGCATCTCTCTAATGATTAATGATCGTGAGCAATTTCTCATGTGTTTGTTGACTGCTTGTATATCATCTTTGGTGAAGTGTCTGTTCAACTCTTTTGCCCATTTGTGAATTGGGTTACTTGTCTTTTTGGTGTTGAGGTGTTGAAGTTTTCTATAGATTTTAGAGATAAGTCTTTTGTCAGATATGTCATAGGCAAATATTTTCTCCCAATCTGTAGGTTCTCTTTTTACCCCTTTGACTAAATCATTCAATGCACACAAAAATTTAATTTTTAAAAGGTTCCAGTGATCTAGCTTTTCTTCTCTCTCCTGCACATTCTGGGTTATGCTTGACAGTCTATTTATGCTATAAATTAAGGTTCCTAGATTAGCCCCTATTTAATCTTTGATGAATTTTATAGTTTTGGGTTTTACATTTAAGTCTTTGATCCAGCTTGAGTTTTTTTTTTTTGTGTGTGGGGTGAGGTATGGGTCTTGTTTCATTTTTCTACAGGTAGATATCCAGTTTTGCCAGCACCATTTGTTAAAGAGGCTGTCTCTTCCCCATTTAATGGACTTTGGGTCTTTGTCAAATATCAGTTTTCCATAGATGGATGGGTCTATGTCTGGACTTTCAATTCTGTTCCATAGGTCTATCTGTCTATCATTGTACCAATACCATGCTGTTTTGACTATTGTGGCTATATAGTAGTTCTTAAGATCATGGAGTGTGAGACCTCCCACTTTGTTTTCTTCTTGAGAAGTGCTCTACTTATTCTAGGTCTCTTTCCTTTCCATATGAAATTAGTCATTAGTCTTTCCATGTCCTTAAAAAAATTTGTTGAAATCTGGATCGGGATTGCGTTAAATGTATAGATTGCTTTAGGTAGTATTGACATTTTCACAATGTTTAGTCTACCTATCCATGAACAAGGTAGATTCTTCCATTTATGTAGGGCCCTTGTTGTCTCTTGTAACAGTGCTTTATAGATTTCTATGTATAGGTCTTTTGTGTCTCTGGTGAGGTTTATTCCTAGATATTTTATCTTTTTCTTAGCTACAGTAAATGGTATTGTTTTCCTTATTTCTTTATCAGAGGAGTCCTTGCTGGTGTACAGAAATCCAACTGATTTTTGTATGTTGATCTTGTATTCTACCACTTTGCTGAACCTCTCTATTAGTTCTAGTAGTTTTTTTTTATTGAGTCCCTTGGGTTTTCTATGTATAGGATCATATCATCTGCAAATAGAGATAGTTTTAATTCCTCTTTGCCAATATATTTCTTTCTTGCCTTATTGCCCTGTCCAGGACTTCCAATACAATGTTAAATACAAATGGTGATAAAGGGCATCCCTGTCTGGTTCCCGTTAGTAAGAGGAATTCCATGAGTCTTTCTCCATTAATAATGATGTTGGCCATTGGCTCTGCATATATAACCTTTATTATGTTGAGGAATTTCCCTTCTATCCCTATTTTGCTGAGTTTTAAACAGGAATGGATGTTGGAATTTATCAAATGCCTTTTCTGCTTCAATTGATGAAATCATGTGGTTCTTTTCCTTTGTTTTATGTGGCAGATTTCATTGATTGATTTTCTGATGTTGAACTACCCTTGTAAACCTGGTATGAATCGCACTTGGTCCAGATGTATTAATTGTTTGATATGTTCTTGGATTCTGTTGGCCAAGATTTTTGCATCTATGTTCATGAGTTATATTGGCTTGTACTTTTCCTTTCTAGTGTTGTCTTTCCTTGGTTTTGGTGTTAGTGTTATGCTTGTTTCATAAATTGAGTTTGGGAGTACTCCATCTTTTTCTATGTTCTGGAATAGCTTGAGTAGCATAGGTGTCAACTCTTCTCTGAATATTTCATAGAATTCTCCAGTGAAGCCATCAGGGCCAGGGCTTTTCTTTGTGGGATGTTTTTTTATGACCTGTTCAATTTCTTTCCTTGCTATGGGTTTGTTCAAGTTTTCTGAGTGGGATAGTTTTGGTAGGTCTTGTGATTCTAGAAACTTGTCCATCTCTTCTAGGTTCTCAAATCTATTGGTGTACAGTTTTTCATAATATTCTGTCAGTATCTTTTTTATTTCAGTTGGTTCTGTTGTGATGACACGATTTTCATTTACAATTCTTGTGATTTGGGTCTTCTATTTCTTTTCTTTTGTTAGGTCTGCCAATGGTTTATCAATTTTATTAATCTTTTCCAAGAACCAGCTCTTTGTTCTGTTGATTTTCTCTATGGTTTTTTGTTTTCTGTTTCATTTATTTTTGCTCTGATCTTTATTATTTTCTTGCTTCTAGATACTGTATGATTCTTTTATTGTTCTATTTCTAGTTGTTGGAGTTGATGAGTTAGAGTGTTGATTTTGTTTCCTTCCTTTTTTTGATGTATGCATTTATTGCTATAAACTGTCCTCTGAGTATTGCTTTTGCTGTGTCTCATAGGTTTTGGTAGGATGTATCTTCATTCTCATTAGTTTCTAGGAATTTTTTTTTATTACACTTTTTATCTGTTCTGTAACCCAATAGTTTTTATGCAGAGAGTTGTTCAGCTTCCATATATTTGAGGCTTTTTCCTTGCTCATCCTATTATTAATTTTTAGTTTTATGGCATTGTGGTCAGAGAAGATGCTTCGCAGTGTTTCAATGCTTTTGAATTTATTGAGGCTTGTTTTATGTCCTAGCATATGGTCTATTCTGGAGAAGGATCCATGTGCACTGGAAAAGAATGTAAATTGTACTTTTGTTGGGAGAAGTGCTCTATATATGTCTATGAATTCCAGTTGGTTGATTGTACTGTTGAGTTCTTCTGTATCCTTGTTGAGTTTTTTTCCAGTTAACCTGTCCCTCCTTGAAAGTATTATGTAAAGTCTCCTACTACTATGGTAGAGTTGTCTATTATCCCTTTTATTTCAGTTAATATTTGTTTCACATATTTTGGAGCACTTTCATTGGGTGCATAAATATTTATTATTGTAACATCTTCTTTGTCAATTGATCCTTTCAGCATCATATAATATCCCTCCTTGTCTCTTAAGATGTTTTTCACCTTAATGTCTATTTTATCAGAAATCATAATTGCTACCTCTGCCCTTTTTTCATTTCCATTGGCTTGGTATATTCTTTTTTATCCTTTAACTCTTAATTTTTTTTTTTTTTATCCTTGTGTCTAAGGTGTATCTCTTGTATGCAGCATATCGATGGGTCTTCTTTTCTTATCCAGTCTGCCACTCTCTTTCTCTTGATAGGTGCTTTTAGTCCATTCACACTGAGTGTAATTAGTGATAGGTATTAGTTGATTGGTGTCATTCTATTGTGGTTTTTTGTCATGTCATTGGTGCTTCCTTGGTGTGTGTACATTTTTTGTGCTGAGTTCAGTTTGTTGCCTATTGCTTTCTCTCTTTTCTTCTTTATAGTTGGTTTTGTGTTTATTAAGCCCATATGTGTTCCTTCCTTCTGGATTTGCTTAGCAGGATTGTTACTTTTCTCTGTGGTTACTTGGAGTATATTCTTGTTTCCACATTTTTAGAACAGTGTGTGCTGCGCAGACATTGTTGTGTTTTCCTCTCCATTTGAGGGTCTGTATCTAGAAGTATTATTCCCTCTGATAGGTTAGTTGCTGTTGTTGTGTGCTGATTGAGTTACTTGGTTTTTAAGGTATAATGTTTTATGGTCTTATTTTAAATATCTATTTCTTATTTGGTTTTAGTATTGATGACATGTGTCCTGGTTTTGTTGATCTCTGTTGTAGTTTCTCTATTGGAAGGACTTCTTTAAGCATTTTTTGTAAGGTTGGTGTGGTTTTCACAAAGTCCCTCAATTTCTGTTTATCTGAGAATGCCTTGATTTTGCCCTCATATTTGATGGATAGTTTGGCTGGATATAGGCTTCTTTGGTTGGAAGTTTTTTCTTTCAGTATTTTATATATGTGGTCCCATTGCCTTCTTGCCTGCATGGTTTCTGCTAAGTAACTGGAGTTCAGCCTAACTGTTTGATTATTATAAGTAATATTTCTTTTGTTCTGAGCAGCTCTCAAGATTTTTTCTTTGTCTTTGGTTTTGGGAAGTTTGATTATAATATGCCTTGGTGCTTTCCTTTGGGGATCTATCTTATGTGGGATTCTATAAGCTTCTTGGACAAAGGTCTTTTCTTCCTTCATGATATGTGGGAAGTTTTCTGTTAGCATGTCTTCCACAATTTTCTTGATGGTCTTTTTCACTTCCTCTTGTTCTGGAATTCCAATAAGTCTTATATTGTTTCATTTCATGTCATTGCATATAATTCTTAGGTTCTCTTCATTTCTCTAAAATCTTTGTTCTGATTTTTCTTCACATAGGCTATTGTCCAGGGATTTTTCTTCACATAGGCTATTTTCCAGGGATTTTTCTTCTAGTTGGTATATGCATTCTTCAGCCAGTTCTAATCTACTCTTTTGTGCTTCTACTGTGTTATGTAATTCTGTCATTTTGGTGCTCATGCTCTGCATATCAGTAGACATCTTCTGCATTTCTAACTGCTGTTTTCGTATGAGTTCTGATTGTGCTTTAATCTTGATATTCTGTTCCTCAGGGATTTTCCTGAGTTCCTCCAGGGAACTGCCTGTGTTCTCCTTGTTTCTGTTTGGGGTTTCCGTAGGCTCTTTTATAGCTCTATAAACATATAGAGCTTTTTTTTATTATTATTTTATTTTATTTGAGGTTGCCTGTTGTTTCCTAGATGTTTTGAGGTTGTCTTTAACTGTTGGTTACATGTTAATTTGTTTTGTCTTGGTTTTATGTTTTAATATTTTGAAAAGGTGAAGCTGGTGTATTTTATTTTATTATTGATTCAGGTATGCTGGGTCCCTCTGCAGATTTCTTTGTGTTGGTGGAATCACTGTGTGGAATGTGGATATGTGTTTCTGTTTGTTGTAAAGAGTTTAGAGTTTGAACCAGGAGGTTTTATGTTGGCTGAATATGGTTTCTTCTATTGAATGAGAGAAGTTATTGGCAGAGAAGGTGGGAGTGGATGAACGAAAGCTTGCTGTTCCTAGGGTCAGTTTCTAGGGCTTTGAGCACGCTGCTACTGATGATGTCATGCTGTTATTTACAAGCCCACTGCTCAATTTCAGGACAGATTCCTGTTGTTAGGGTGTCTTCACTTTCTGCCAGGCACAGACACATGCAAAGATCCCACTCCCGAGACACTTGGTGCCAAATAGCCGATCCAAGGCAAATTCCCGGGTCTGCACTTGGCCATAGATGTTTCTCTCTCCACCCCATCTCCCCGCAGCGTCAGCTCAATCTGCCCAGACTGTGAATGGCTCAGGAGTTTCTCTGTGATACTGCCCACCTGTGGCGCCAAAGGTGCGCTTGGTTTCAGCTGCACTGAAGTCAGGAGAACGCCTTATAGTATTCTGTGGTCCCAATATCAGTGACAAAGACAAGCACAGACCTCTCAATGCCACCCAAGCTGACCCAAGCCTATTCACTGACCTGCTGAGGGGGGAGCAAGCTCACCCTCCTGGAGCACCAATGAGCTCTTTGCTTGGGTTTCAGTGGTGCTGCGTGTGCCTGTTTGCACCTACCTGACCCAAAGTACTGATAAAATCTGGTGCTGAAGATAGATCCTTGGGGTGTTTGCTGGTATGTTGGTGTGGTCGCTGGTATGCTGATATAGAGTGTCTTTTGCCTTGGCCCAGGGAGGTCTCAGGTGGCCATTCTTGACTGCCAGTTATTCCCCCAGGGAAGTCTCCAATGGCCTTTCTCAGCTGCCCATCCACTTTCCTTCAGGTAGATATTCTTTATTTCTTACCCTGTGCCTTTCCTCTCTACTCCTCTGTGTTTGGTATGCTCTGATTCAGTGAGCTGTTCAGAGCAAGAAAATCCTTAATTTAAGTTGTTGTACCTAGTTTTTCAAGCACAAAGATGCTAGAGGGAAATAGCATGGTGATTACTGACAAGACTCCATTTTGAATCTTTGTAGTTTCTTTTTTTTTAATAACAAACATGCATCCTTCCACACATTTATTTAATCACCGTTCTCAATTTTTTTCTGTTGAGTCACATCTTTACATTATCTTGTTTAATAAAGTATGATAAATTTTATTTTATTTTAAGAGTTTGTTTTACATTCAAAGTCACACGCACATTTAGTTTCATTTCCCATTCGCCATGCCCAAACCCAACCCTGCCTCCTTCCCTCCCTACCCTGCAACACTCCCCCTGTGCCCCTCATAATCATGCACTCCTATTTGTCCTGCAGTTTCTCAGTTTGAATGTTGGTCCTTTGGTGTCCCATGGTTTATTGATTTAGGGGATGCATTACCATTGAGTGTGTGGGTGCAGCATCCTGGGTTGAGTGGTCTGCATGTACATATCACTAACCACTGGGCTGAGAGCCCACCCCTGGGGGTGAGGTTCATTCCAGGTGCCAGATGTACTTCAGGGTCATAGTATTGGGAGTCTCACCAGATTTCATCTGACCAGTAATTCTGGTCATTATTGAGTTTTTGGATTTTGTTCCACATTTTCCCTTTCACTCTATCCAGAATCTTGAGATTTGATCCTTTCCTGAGTGATTGGCATTGGTAGCCAGACACCATCCAGTTCTTCTGGTCTGGAGGGCCATCGTGTCCTAGGGTTAATTGCTTCTAAAAGCCCTTGTTATTTTTACTTTTATTTATTTATGTT
The DNA here is from genome assembly GCF_000298275.1 of Orycteropus afer afer. Classification (NCBI taxonomy): domain Eukaryota; kingdom Metazoa; phylum Chordata; class Mammalia; order Tubulidentata; family Orycteropodidae; genus Orycteropus; species Orycteropus afer. The sequence goes on from NW_006921808.1 coordinate 3,248,209, forward strand.
TCTTTTGTGTGTGCGTTCTTCTTCACTTCCGATGCTGGGAGACCATTACCTGCATCCTAGATGGCTCCTTGAAAGCTTTTAAGACCCCAGTTGCTACTCACCAATGTAGGATGTGGAGCAATGCTTTTATGTAGTTTGTTATGCCAATTGAGTCTGGTGTACCCCAGTACTATGGTCCTGAAGCAGTAGCTCTATTTGATTTCTCTCCCATAGTGTTGGGATGTCTGTGAGAGATTACTCTGTGTCTGTCTTCTATTGCTTCTGTAAGGACTGCAGGTATTTTGTATCACTGGTGTCTATATAAGATTAGCCTCAGCTGAGTCTATCCTTGGTCTACAGTATACCTCTATTCACTGATCCCTGTCTGATCATCTCAGGTGTTTATGTGTTTATCTGTATAGCCTAGTGTTTGGTGTTACTGACAATGTGGTATTGTGGACACATTGATTGGTTTTAACATCTGTAGTCTATCTCTTATGAGCACAGTTCAGTGTCCTCTCATTTCCCTATGCTGTCGTGGTGGTCATATATCCTTCCTGTATATCCCTCCCCCTACCCATGTTAGTGTGTAAGCCCCAACTAGCTCTAAATTAATCCCTCCCTTTCCCTCCCCATCCTGGTAACCTACTAGGTGAATTTCCTTTCCCAAGCAAACCCTTCGCTGTCTTTTTACAGTAATGGGCTCATACAATACTTGTCCTTCTGCAATTGACTTACTTCACTCAGCATAATGTCCTCCAGGGGAGCTCTGGTAGCATAGTGCCTAAGGCATTTGACTGCTAACCAGAAGACTGGCGGTTCAAACCCATGAGCCACTCCTCTGAAGGAAGATGAGTCAATCTACTTCTGTAGCGATACTGCCTCAGAAACTCAAGGAGGGGTCGCTATGAGTCGGGGCTGACTCAATGGCACAGAACAACAACAACAACAATAACAATGTCCTCCAGGATCATCCACGTTGCGAGATGATTCACATATCCCTCATTGTTCTTTAATGTGGCATAGTATTCCATTGTGTGGATATACCATAATTTGGTTATCCACTCATTCGTTGATGGGCATTTAGGTTGTTTCCATCTCTTTGTTATGGTGAATTGTGCTGCAATGAACATAGGTGTACATATGTCTGTTCATGCACTATCTCTCACCTCTTTAGGATGTATCCCTAGTAATGGAATTGCTGGGTCAAATGGTACTTCTATTTTCAGTTTTTTAAGGAAACACCATACCATTTGCCACAATGGTTGTACCATTTTACAATCACACCAGCAGTGCACAAGTGTTCCAATCTCTCCACAACCCCACCAGCATTTGTTACTATCTGATCTGTTGAACTTTCCTATTATTTCTGGGGTGAGATGATATCTCATTGTTGTTTTGATTTGCATCTCTCTAATGATTAATGATCATGAGCAATTTCTTATGTGTTTATTGGCTGCTTATATATCTTCTTTGGTGAAGTGTCTTTTTAAGTCATTTGCCCATTTGTGAATTGGGTTATTTGTCTTTTTGGTATTGAGGTGTTAAAGTTTTCTGTAGATTTTAGAGATAAGTCCTTTGTCAGATATGTTATAGGCAACTATTTTCTCCCAATGTGTATGTTCTCTTTTTACCATTTTGATGAAGTCTTTCAATGCACACAAGAATTTAATTTTTAAAAAGTCCCAGTCATCTAGCTTCTCTTCTACCTCCTGTGCATTCTGGGTTATGCTTGACAGTCTACTTATGCCATAAATTAGGGCTCCTAGATTAGCCCCTATTTTATCTTTGATGAATTTTATAGTTTTGGGTTTTACATTTAAGTCTTTGATCCAGCTTGAGTTTGTTTTTGTGTATGGGGTGAGGTATGGGTCTTGTTTCATTTTTCTACAGCTGGATATCCAGTTTTCAAGTACCATTTATTAAAGAGGCTGTCTCTTCCCCATTTAATGGATTTTGGACCTTTGTCAAAGATCAGTTGTCCATAGATGGATGGGTCTATTTCTGGACTTTCAATTCTGTTCCATAGGTCTATCTGTCTATCATTGTACCAATACCATGCTGTTTTGACTACTGTGGCTATATAGTAGTTCTTAAGATCTAGGAGTGTGAGACCTCCCACTTTGTTTCTCTTCTTGGGAAGTGCTCTGCTCATTCTAGTTGTCTTTCCTCTCCATATGAAATTAGTCATTAGTCTTTCCATGTCCTTAAAAAATTTTGTTGAAATCTGGATCGGGATTGCATTAAATGTATAGATTGCTTTAGGTAGTATTGACATTTTCACAATGTTTAGTCTACCTATCCATGAGCAAGACAGGTTCTTCCATGTATTTAGTACCCTTGTCTCTTGTAGTAGTGTTTTATAGTTTTCTCTATATAGATCTTTTGTATCTCTGGTGAGGTTTATTCCTAGATATTTTATCTTTTTCATAGCTATAGTGAATGCTATGGTTTCCCTTATTTCTTTATCAGAGGAGTCCTTGCTGGTGTACAGAAATCGATCTGATTTTTGAATGTTGATCTCGTATCCTGCCACTTTGCTGAACCTCTCTATTAGTTCCAGTAGTCTTTTTATTGAGTCCCTTGGGGTTTCTATGTATAGGATCATATCATCTGCAAATAGAGATAGTTTTAATTCCTCTTTGCCAATATGTAGGCCTTTTATTTCTCTTTCTTGCCTTATTGCCCTGGCCAACACTTCCAATACAATGTTAAATAGAAGTGGTGATAGAGGGCATCCCTGTCTGGTTCCCATTCATAAGGGGGATGCCTTGAGTCTTTCTCCATTAATAATGATGTTGGCCGTTGGCTTTGCATATATACCTTTTATTACGTTGTGGAATTTGCCTTCTGTTTTTATTTTGCTGAGAGTTTTAATCAGGAATGGATGTTGGATTTTATCAAATGCCTTTTCCGCATCAATTGATATAATCATATGGTCCTTTACTTTTGTTTTGTTTATGTGGTGGATTACATTGACTGATTTTCTGATGTTGAACTACCCTTGCAAACCTGGTATGAATCCCACTTGGTCCGGAGGTATTAAATTTTTGATATTGGATTCTGTTGTCCAAGATTTTGTTAAAGATTTTTGCATCTATGTTCGTGAGTTATATTGGTCTGTACTTTTCCTTTCTAGTGTTGTCTTTCCATGGTTTTGGAATTAGTGTTATGCTTGTTTCATAAAATAAGTTTGGGAGTACTCCATCTTTTTCTACGTTCTGGAATAGCTTGAGTAGCGTAGGTGTCAACTGTTCTCTGAATATTTGATAGAATTCTCCAGTGAAGCCATCAGGGCCAGGGCTTTTCTTTGTGGGAAG
>NW_006921808.1:3252031-3265286 GCF_000298275.1 Orycteropus afer afer
TTTTTTTTTTGATGTATGCATTTACTGCTATAAACTGTCCCCTGAGTACTGCTTTTGATGTGTCCCATAGGTTTTGGTAGGATGTATCTTCCTTCTCATTAGTTTCTAAGAATTTTTTAATTTCAGTTTTTATCTGTTCTGCAATTCAATAATTTTTAAGCAGAGAGTTGTTCAGCTTCCATATATTTGAGGCTTTTTCCTTGCTCATCCTATTATTAATTTCTAGTTTTATGGCATTGTGGTCAGAGAAGATGCTTTGCAGTATTTCAATGTTTTGGAATTTATTAAGGCTTGTTTTATGTCCTAGCATATGGTCTATTCTGGAGAAGGATCCATGTGCACTGGAAAAAAATGTGAATTGTGTTTTTGTTGGGTGAAGTACACTATCTATGTCTATGAGTTCCAGTTGTTTGATTGTGTTGTTAAGTTCTTTTGTATCTTTGCTGAGTTTCTTTCCCATTGACCTGTCTCTCCTTGAAAGTGGTGTGTTAAAGTCTCCCACTTCCAATGTAGAGTTATTTATCATTCCTTTTAATTCCACTAATATTTGCTTCATGTATTTTGGAACATTTCCATTGGGTGCATAAATATTTAGTATTGTAAACTCTGCTTTGTTGATTGACCCTTTCAGCATCATATAATGCCCATTCTTGTCTCTTAAGATGTTTTTCACCTTAATGTCTATTTTATTAGAAATCATAACTGCTACCCCTGCCATTTTTTAGTTTCCATTGGCTTGGTATATTCTTTTACATCCTTTAACTCTTAATTTGTTTTTATCTTTGTGTCTAAGGTATGCAGCATATCGATGGGTCTTCTTTCCTTATCCAGTCTGTCACTCTCTTTCTCTTGATAGGTGCATTTAGTCCATTCACATTGAGTGTAATTAGTGGTAGGTATAAGTTGATTGATGTTATACTAATGTGGTTTTTTGTAGTGTCATTGGTGATTCCTTGGTCCGTGTATATTTATGTTCTGAGTTCAGTTTGTTGGCTATTGCTTTCTCCCTTTTCTTCTTTATAGTTGGTTTTGTGTTTATTAAGCCCATATGTCTTCCTTCCTTTTGATTTGCTTAGAAGAATTGTTACTCTTCTCTGTAGTTACCTTGAAGTATATTCTTGTCTCTACATTTAGAACAGTGCATGCTGTAAAGACATTGTCATGTTTTCCTCTCCATTTGAGGGTCTGTATCTAGAAGTATTATTCCCTCTGATAGGTTAGTTTCTGTTGCTGTGTGCTGCTTGAGTTTCTTGGTTTTTAAGGTAGAAGGATTTATAGTCTTATTATGAGTATCTATTTCTGATTTGGTTTTAGTGAATCTTTGTAGATTCCTTTTGAGTCATGTATTTAACCTGGTTTTGGTATCAAGGTTATGTTTACTTCATAAAATGACTTAGGAAAGATTCCATCCTTTTCCATGATTTGGAATAATTTGAGTAGGAATGATGTCAGTTCTTCTCTGAATGTTTGGTAGAATTTTCTGGTGAAACTATCTGGGCCAGGACTTTTTTTGTTGGTAATTTTTTGATGGCCTGTTCAATTTCTTCTTTTGTTATGGATCTATTCAAGTTTTCCACATATGTCTGAGTTAGTTTAGGTAAGTGGTGTTTATCTAGAAATCTGCCCATTTCTTTCAGATTTTCAAATTTGTTGGAGTACAATTCTTCATAGTATCCTGATATTATCCTTTTTATTTCAGTTGGTTCTGTTGTGATGTCACCCATTTTATTTCTTATTCATGTTATTTTGTGTTCTGTCCCTCTTTTCCCTTGTTAAATTTCCCAGTGGTTTGTCAATTGTATTGATCTTTTCAAAAAACCAACTTCTGGTCTTGTTAATATTTTCTATTGCCCTTCTATTTTCTGTTTCATTGATTTCTGCTCAAATTTTAATTATTTCCTTTCTTCTGGTGTCTGTAGGATTTTAATGTTCTTTTTCTAAATGTTGGAGATGTTGGTTTAAAGTGTTGATTTTGGATCTTTCTTCTTTTTGGATGTGTGCATTTATTGCTATAAATTGGCCTCTGATCACTGCTTTTGCTTTGTCCCAAAGATGTTGGTATGTTGTGTTTTCATTCTTGTTTGATTCAAGGAATTTTTTAATTTCAATTTTTATTTCTTCTCTTACCCAATCTTTCTCAAGAAGGGTGTTGTTCAGTTTCCATCTGTTTACTCTTTTTTCTGTTTATCTTATTCTTGATTCTAATTTGGTAGCATTATAATCTGTGAAGATGCTTCTCAGTATTTCTATGTTTTTAAAGTTATGAAGGTTTGCTTTATGGCCTAACATATAGTCTATCATGGAAAATGTTCCATGTGCACTGGAACAGAATGTATATTGTGCTGTTGTTGGGTGAAGTGCTCTGTAGTTGCCTATGAGGTCAAGCTGGTGGATTGTATTTTTAGCTCTTCTGCATCTTTTTATGAGTTTCCTTCCAGTTGTTCTATCTTTCATTGAATGTGTGTATTAAAGTCTCCCACTATGACCGTGGAGTCATGTATTTGACTTTTCATCTCTTCTAAAATCTGAGTTATGTATTTTGGGGCTCTTTCGTTGGGTCTGTAGATATTTATTATGGTTATATCTTCATGTTCAATTGATCCTTTAATTATTATGTAATGTTCTTCCTTGTCTCATATGGTGATTTTTGTCTTAAAGTCACTTTGATCAAAAATTAATATTGCCACTTGCTTGATACATCTTTTTCCAGCCTTTGTTATTTAGTCTATTTTGTCTCTGTTTCTAATGTGTGTCTCTTGTAGACAGAAAATTGATGGATTTTGTTTTCTTATCCAATCTGCAACTCTCCATCTCTTGAGTGGTACATTTAATCCATTAGCATTCAATGTAATTATTGACAAATATGAATTGGTTGCTGTCATTTTGTTATGTGTTTTTTCATGGTGTCCCTGGTTTCTTTGTTCCATATTATTTTTTTTGCTGACCTCCTTATGTTTATGACTCATGTTATCATTTTCTTTGTTGCTTTTATTTTAGTATTTGCTATGCATTCATGTTTGTCCTCTTTTTTATTGTGATGTGAAGGTTTATCATTTTTCTTTGAAGTTACCCTGTGATTTATAATTTTCTCCCCAGGATTAGAACAGTCTATTCTATCTTGCAACTGTCTTGACTTCCTCACCATTTAGAAGTTCTGTATTTGTCCTCACATGCCACTTGAAGTCTCTGGTTCCCTGTTTACAGTCTTGTAAGCTTATTTTACTTTGGATATATCCAAAGCTGTGGTTTCTGGGTTATGTAATCTTGTGTCTTAATGGTCGGTTGTTGTTTGCTACTTTTGGTTCTCTGTTCAAAGGACTCACTTTATTATCTCTTCTAAGGTTGGTCTGGTTTGAACAAATTCCCTTAGTTTCTGCTTATCTGGATATATTTCCTAATTTCACCATTATATTTGATGGACACTTTTGCTGGGTATATAATTCTTGTTTGAAAATTTTTCTTTTTCAGAGTTTTATATATACCGTCCTATTGCCTTCTCGCTTGCACGGTTTCTGCTGAGAAATCAGAGCTTATTCTTACTGGTTGTCCTTTGTAAGTAACTTTTTGTTTTTTCTGTGCAGCTTTCAGGGTTCTTTCTTTGCCTTTGGTTTTGATGAGTTTGATGATGTTATGTCTTGGTGAATTTCTTTTGGGGTCTATCCTATTTGGGGTTCATTGGACTTCCTGAATGGTTATATTCTCATCTTTCATTATATCAGGGAAGTTCTCCTCTAATAAATCTTGGACAATTTTCTCATTGGTTTTATTATTCTCTTCCTGTTCTGGAATTCCAATGACATGTAGGTTATTCCTTTTGATGGTATCCCACATGAACTTTAAGCTATCTTCATTTTCTTTTGATCTTTTTTTCTGCTTAATCCCTTTCCAAAGACATATTCAGGTATTTCTGTTAAATCTCCTTAATTCTGCCTTCCATTGCATCAATTCTGCTCCTTTGCCCTTTCAATATGTTATCTGTTTCTAGCAGTTTAATATTAATCTTCTGGATTTCTATCTGTCAATTTAGAATAATTTCTATTTTTTTCATTTATTTGTCATTTCGTTCTTGTATTTTCTTCCAAATTCTTCTATGTGTTTTTCTGTGTTTTCCTTAGTTTGGATCTCAATCCTTTGAAGATACCTTAATATAATTCTTTTGAATTCCTTATCAGAGAGTTCCAATGCTGCTTCTTCCTCAGGGATGTGTTCTGGTTCCTTATCCTGCTCTCTTGTTTCTACCACTTTATCTTGCTTCTGTGTGTGGACTGTGGTGGTCTGTTGTCTCTGAGACATTGTAATGTTATTGTATTTAGTTCCCCATTATCTGTTTGTGAGGGGCAGTGAAAAGTGAGTCAGGCTGTTCTTGCTGGTTGTTTATCATAGGCCTGTTGGTGGAAAAGGAAGTGTTGGCTCTCTGTAAGTGAAGCTGCAGGAAGTGTGGGTGTAGTTGTGTCATATGGGGACTGTTGCTATCTTTCACTCCATTAGATAAAAATAACAATTGAATAACCATCAAATATGTAAAAGCAAATGGACAAAAAATACACTATGTAGTCACATTGGAACAGTAACTAAAAAAGGGAAAAAGAAGAAAAAGAAAAACAGAAGTATCTGGGGAGAGGGAAGTAACAGAAAAAAGGTAGAGAAAGAGAATAATGAAGAAAAAATGGGAAAAATGCAAAAAGAAAAAATAAGGAATGGGATTATCCACGAGAAAGAAAAAAGAAGAGAGAGGAAAAAAAAAAAAAAAACAACCAACCAGGAACAGGGAAAGAGCTGAAAACTAGAACCTGGGAGGGGAAGAATAAAGAATAATAGTAAAATGGACAAAAGTAATAGTAGTAGTAGTAGTTTTAAAACAGACATAAACCAACAAACTAAAAAACAGAAAACAGAAAAAAAAAAAAAACATGGGGGCAGGGCAGGGCAGGAAACCCATGCTCCATCAGAGCACACAGACTGGGCTGGAGTTCCTGCTAGCCCAGAAGGTGGGTGGGAGTGAGGAATGGCCACTCCTCCATTCACCAAGGGGGTATGGTGTATAAGAGTAACAAGGGGGATATCACACCTTTCCAGTCATCCAGATCCTAAGTGTAATTGGGGATACTGGGAAGTGGAGCCTGTTCTTAAGTCCCTGGAATCTGGGAGAATGCTGTCACTTTAAATATCCAAAATGGTCAAGCCACTTGTGAACATTCAAAATGGCTGTGCCCTCCAGAAAGACAAACGTCCACAGCTCAGGCTGCCCTCCTCTTCACTGCTTTCCTTTTTTATTCCCCAGCTGCCAGAGCAGCCTTAAATTCTCAAGGTCCTGGAATCTTGGAGAATGCTGTTGCTTAAAATATCCAAAATGGTCAAGCCACTTGTAAACATTCAAAATGGCTGTGCCCTCTGGACAGACAAAAGTCCACAGCTCAGCCCGCCATCCTCTTTGATGTTTTCTATTTTATTCCCCAGCCACCAGAGTGGTACTCCTTGCATTCCCTGGTTAGTAGGGCCACTTTTTGGGTTAATTCTTAAGCCTTGCCACTATTTGGCAATATCCAAGCTGTCTGTGCCATCAGATTTGCTGCCAGACTGCCATTCTGTATGTCTCCCTTTTGGTGTTTTCATGCAAATTCTTCTGCTGGTTGGAGTTTAGTCCACTTCTATATCCTTCCCTTCAAGGCTGAAGGGTCCAAGATTAACTTCTGTATCAGTGTTAGTTGATTCCCCTTTTGTTTGTTGAAGAGGGTCTGTGCCTATTCCTCCATCTTACCAGAACTCAATGCCATTGGTTCTTGATCACATGCTATCTTCTGAAATAGTTGAACAATGATCAATTCTTTTTGATAGAGTGACTCTGTATATTCCTTCCATCTTTTTATGATGTTTCCTGCATCATTCAGTACTTTTCCCATAGAATCCTTCATTATTGCAACTTGAGGCTTGAATTTTTATTCAGTTCTTTCAGTTTCAGAAATGCTGGACATGTTATTCCATTTTGGTTTTCTTCTCCAGGTCTTTGCACATTTCATTATAATAATTTGCTTTGTCTTCTCTAGTTGACCTTTGAAATCTTCCTTTCAGTTTTTTTATTTCAGCATTTCTTCCATTTGCTTTAGCTGAAAAAGCAAGTTTAATAAGAGTAAGTTTCAGAGTCTCTTCTGACATATATTTTGGTCTTTTCTTCCTTTCTTGTCTTTTTAATGACTGCTTACTTTCTTCATATATGATCCTCTTGATATAATCCCACAACTCATCTAGTTTCCATTCATTGGTATTTAATGAATCAAATCTGTTCCTCAGGTGGTCTCTAAATTCAGGAGTGATATAATCAAGGTCACATATTAGCTCTTGTGGACTTATTTCAATTTTCTTCAACTTGAACTTGCATGTGAGCAATTTCTGGTCTGTTCCACAGTCAGCTCCTGGTCTTGTTTTAATGGATGATATTAAGCTTCTCCATCACCTCTTTCCACAGATGTAGTCGATGTGATTTCTGTGTATTCCATCTGGTGAGGTCCATGTATATAGCCACCATTTATGTAGTTGAAAAAGATATTTGCAATGAATAAGTTATCGTTCTTGGAAAATTCTGTCATGTGATCTCCAGTGTCATTTACATTACAAAAAAAAAAAAAGTAAACTCACTGCCATCAAGTCAGATCCAACTCATAGTGACCCCTCCTTGGGTTTCTGAGAGGGTATCACTAGAGAAGAAGATCACCCAATCTTCCTTCTGAGGAGTGGCTAGTTGGTGTGAACAACCAGTCTTCTGGTTAACAGCCAAATTCCTTAGGCACTACACCATCATAGCTCCATTTCTATCACCAAGGGCATATTTTCCAACTACAATGATTTTTTTGTTTCCAACTTTTGTGTTCCCATCCCCAATAATTATCAATACATCTTGTTTGCATATTTGGTCAATTTCAAACTGCAAAAGTTGGTAAAAGTCTTCAATTTCTTCATCTTTAGCTTCAGTAGTTGATGAGTAAATTTGAATAATAATTTTGTTAACTGGTCCTCCTTGTAGGCATATGGATATTATCCTACCATGGCATTGTACTTCAGGATAGATCTTGAGGCATTCTTTTTGATGATGAATGCAGCACCATTTCTCTTCAATTTGTCATTCCTGGCATAATAGATCATATTATTGTTTGATTCAAAATGACCAATACCAGTGCCATTCCAGTTCACTAATACGTACCTAGGATATCAATCTTTATGCAATCCATTTAATTTTTGATAATTCTAATTTACCTAGCTTCATACTTCTTACATTCCATGTTCCAGTTATTAAAGAATGTTTGCAGTTGATTCTTCCCATTTTGAGCCACACCCCATTAGCAAATGAAGGACCCAAAAACTTTACACCATCTGTGTCATTAAGGTCATCTTTAATTTGGGGAGACAGCTCTTTCCCAGTCATATTTTGAATTCCTTCCAACCTGAGAGTCTCAACTTCGTGAACTATATCAGGCATCTCAGGGCTATTCATAGAGTTTTCAAGTAATATATTGGGCAGTTCTTTACTGCTGTTCATAAGGTTTTCAGTGACCAGTTCTTTCAGAAGTGGATGGCCCCATCCTTCTTCCCAATCTGTCTTAGTCTGGAAGCTCCAGTGAAACCTGTCCACCATGAGTGACCCTGCTGGTATTTGAAATACAAGTGGTATAGCTTCCAGGCTCACAGCAATATGCAAGCCACTACAATATGACAAACTGACAGACCAGTGGTGGAAAAGACTTCTAGGTAAGGAAAACAGTTAAGTGCAGAGTTTTAAAGTTAAGAGAATGTGAGTTATGTTCTACATTAAGTGATATGGCCAGTGAACTGAAGTTGAATAAACACAGTCAGAGCAGGAAAAGTCAGAGAAGTAAAGGCAAGGTGGACAATGTGAGCCTGGAAGGCCAGAGTGAGGATGTATGGTTTTATTTTACTGAGCTGGGAACTCAGTGAGAGGTTTCAAACAGAGAACTGATACCTTCTGGCCTATTAAACATTGCTCAGATAGCCACACTGAGAATAGACTGTGGAAAGACAGGGCAGAAGCAGGAAGGAGGACCTTTTGCAATAATCCTAGTGGAGACAATGGTGGTTTTGATTGTGGTAGTGGCAATGGAGTTGGTAAAAAGTGGTCATATTTTAATATATCTTGGAGAAATAAGTGACTGCATTTGGTAATGGAGGGGATGTGGGAATGAGAAAAAGTGAAATGTCAAGGATGACTCCAAAGTTTTTATCCTAGCAATTGAAAGGATGATGCTACATTGATTGATGTTGGAAGAAAGTGGGAAGAACAGGTTTGGGGTCTATCAAAATCATAGTTTAGGAATATAAAATTTCAGCTGTCTATTAGACTTCCATATGGCAATGTTTGGTGGACCGTGTGACCATCACAAATGGACCAATAAGCAACATCATGATAAATGGAGAAAAGATTGAAGTTGTCGAGTATTTAATTTTACTTGGATCCACAGTCAACACCATAGAAGCAGCAGCCAAAAAATCAAATGAGAGTGAGGTTTAGTGAGGAGATATTCAACATTACAAATGAGAGTGCATGAACTAGTCATCCAGCAGACCAAATGTGCGAATGTACAAGTTAAATAGAATTATGAATTCTGGACAGCATCAAAGTCCCCCTGGACAGTATTGATTATAAAATAAGCCAGCATAGTTGTATTTTTTTTTTTTTTTTAATTTTCACACATGTTGACTTGTACAAATGCAGCCATGGCAGAGACAGAAAGTTGGACAAAAGTAAATTTTGATTTTGCAGAGTTCAAGAAAATAAGTGAAGGGAGAGAGAATGTGGGTGGGTAGCATAATGAGATTCAGGCTGAGTACAAAGGGATTAAGGGACAAGGCACAAGTTACAGAATCAATGCATGGAAGGTTCTGTTGTTGTTATTGTTATGTGCTGTCAAGTCAGACCTGACTCATAGCAACCCCTCCTTGGGTTTCCAAGGCAGTATCACTATGGAAGTAGATTGCCCAACCTTCCTTCTGAGGAGTTGCTGGTGGGTTTTAACCGCCAACCTTCTGGATAACAGTCAAGTGCCTTAGGCACTACGCTACCAGAGCTCCTGGAAGGTTCTAGGAGGATAGAATAATTACTGGAGTTTGGGAACTTGAGGAGTGGATTTGAAATAGAGTGGTCAGAATATGGATATTTAAAATAATGCTCACAGGAGACTGAATTTCTCAGAAATGACAAGTGCAAGACTATAATCATAATAGTTATTGGATAACTTAGAACAGAGGAAAAAAACTTCCTGAGGGAGTAGAGATCAAGGTATCTGAAACATGATTATTTGTAGATTTAAGTCACCAAAATGATATTTTTTAAAAATATGCATGTATAAGAGGCAATTAAAATACTTTGGCTTGGGGCAGGCACGTCTTTGTCCTCAAAGTGACAGAGTTGTTTCTAACACTTTAAAGAGGTATTTTGCAGCAAATTTGTCCAAATGGGACTGGATAGACACAGGGAAAAGAGGGGCAACAGTAACTAAAATGTAGGGAGTGTATTCTATGTGCCAGACATTTTTCTAATCTTTATGTGTGATTTAACTCATTTAATCCTCACAACAACTTTATGAGATAGGCACTATTATTATCTTCATTTTTATACAAAGAAAATGAAGCATAGATAGGTTAAAAAAAAAACTCACCCAAAGTCACACAGTATTAAGTGCAGAGATAGGATCTGAATTCAGGTAGAGAGGCCCATGCTCCTCACCACTACTTCATACTGTCATCATGCTAGTGTTTGTGCTACACCTTATTAGTTATGTGGCCTTGATAAAAATGGTTAGCCTTTCTAAGTTTAACTTTTCTAATCCATAAAATATAGAGAGAAATGCTAGAATTAGTGAGTGAATCAGAAAAGTCAAATAAGTTGACAAAAGTAAAATAAGAAATATTACTTTAATAGTGTCACAGCATGGTTTAGAAGCAAAGAAAGGGAAATTGAAATTCCTGAGAACTCCATCAGGGAAGTGTTCTTCATCCATGACAAGGCTGGTTGCAATTTCTGGTGGGGAGTAAAATGCTACTGCTGCACAGAACCTTGCCGAGGAGTGTGGGCTTTGATTTCAACACAAAGGGAGGCACTAAATCCATGCCTACTGTCTTTTCTTCTTTTTTTGTCAGCTTTCTAAAAAGTAGATATAAATGAGAAGATCAGGGCATGGAAAATATTGAGAGTGAAAAACTACTTTCCCATTAATAATATGCCCTGGGGACTGAGATAACATCCATGAAAGTGTTTTGTAAACTGTAACTGGAGGTGTCCTTGTTTAAGAAATTCAGTGTGGTAGAATGACATTGACATTCAGTGAAATGTGAGTTCTCAAGTGTGGACTAGATACCTTTAGAAGAATGTCTATTCCTAGAGATTGATAATTGTAGTAAGGCTATAGTTCCTTTGAAAGACAGACAGACAGATCCTTCTGAAGTATTTGTTCAAGCATTGCGTACTATGTTTATGGTGGGTGCACATGTACCACGTTACATGAAAGAACTATGGTCAGAGGTGAGGTCTGTTTGTCAGAGAAAATTAAGTACCACTGTCACATGGCTACCCAACTCCTTATACAGCAAGTGAGGATCAGGAATATGTGTTTTGAAGAACAGTGACTTTACATGGTGACACTACCTTTTGGACTAGTAGCAGTAAAATAGACTCTATCCCAAACTGGAAGAGTCAAAATGTCCTTCTTCACTACTTAATGAGCAGTTTAGTTTCTGGTATCTACCTATAAAATTCTTTGATGTTCCAGCTCTCTGAGTTTCCATCTCTGATCCAGAGATAAATCAAGGATCATGGGAGAGTAAACTGTTCTTTAAGCAATGGTGTTTGGAGTTTCTGATTGCTGACTTGGTGACATGGCATTTGGAGGATGAAAATAATAACAAATTAAAGAAGAAAAATTGATTAAAAAAAAATGCTGGTTCATTGTTTATGCCAACTTTTCTAATCAGCTGTTGCAAGAAAGTTCTCTGAGCCAATACCCTTTTGAATAGAGAAGATGGTGACATTTCACCATTCAGTGTATACTGAACAAGAAAAAAAAAAATTATTCAGCAAGAGGGATTTGAGGTAGCCATGTTCCATTTATTTCTTTGCAGTGTGTTGTAAGAGTGACTGTGAGAAATTCAAGCTCAGAAGGATAAACTGTTCTCCTCCTCCATTAATAGTATAGAAGTGCCAGCTGGTGCAACAGCCAGTGGGAGAAGAGAAGGCAGAGACAACAGGAAGGCTGATTTTGTCTTGACATATATTCCCCCAGAGCCAAGAATTGAAGGAAGGGGTTTCTGGAGGCCCTGGGTTTCCCACTGAACAAACAGGTCTGTTTATTGAGCTGGTGGCTCTTTTTGTCAGGGCTCCAGTGGGTTTCCTCTCCTTTGGCACACAATAAGCATAATAATTTGAACCTCTCTCACAAGGGGCCTTCTTCCTGACATATCTTTTAAGAATAGATGTAGAATTTGAAAACCCAAGATGGCATTGCTTGTAATTGTAAAGTAATTGGTGTAATTGTAATTGAAACTCAGAGTCTCATGCAAGTCATCCCTCTGGTTGGTAACTTTACATCAAGACCTTTTTTTTTTTTTTAATGGTAATAAATAAAGTGTACCTGAGTATTTCATTTGTGCACCTGGACCTGAACCCCAATAGTAGAACAATGGAGAAGCTATGGGAAGGGATTAGCCTAGGACTGAAGACTGAGTCACTTCTTGTCCTTATGTGTCTTAGGGAAAGTCACAGATTTCTTTTAGCCTTAGGTTTCTTCTTCTGTACAATGGGGATAATGAGAACAGTCACTTCACATTGTCAGGATGATTAAATAAAATAATATGCACACACAGCATTGCAAATTGTAAAGTATTATACACAAATATCAAGAGTAAAGAGTAAAGTTTCAATTGTAAAGTATTATACACAAATATCCCATTGTTACCACCTTTCTTTCTTTTAGAGCTGGTGTATAGCTGAGAGGAAAGGGCAGGGCTCTGAAGTAAAAGGCTGAAGTTTCCTCATCTCTTCTACTTATAAACCTTGTAAGTTATGTTATTTTTGCTCCTGTGTACAAAGCAGGTTATGTCGAGGTCAGGTGGTCAAACGATGATTAGTGGAAAAGCATATTGAAAAGTGGCAGGTGCTATTGCAATACTTGTTAAACTAGCTCTGTATTTTCTCTTCACCAAGATTCTTTTGTGAGCAGTTATGTGGCTGCTCTGACCTCATTGGATCCAGGCAAGGGTATAATCTTTTGATATGAGACACCAATTCACACTAATTTAACCAGCACCCTCGTTAGGGGTTGTATTATTTTCCTGTGGCTGTTGTAACAGGTTACCACAACTTTGTGGCTTTAAACAACATACATTTATTCTCTCAGCGCATTGGAGACCAGAAGACCAAAATCCATCAGGGCTGTGCTCCTGTGGGGCTCTCAGGAAGAACTCGATTCTTCTAGATTACTTGGCTGAATCCCTCCAAGCTCTGCCTTTATCTTCACATGGCCTTCTTCTCTCTGTGTCTTTTCAGCTGTCTGTGAGTAATCTCTTCTGCTTTTCACTTGTAAGAACACTATGATGGCATTTAGGCCTCACTCAGATAATCCAGAGTAATTTTCTTGTCTCAAAATATTTAATTAATTATATGTGCAAAGACATTTTTCCAGACAGGACAAATATTTACAAGTTTGAGGGATTAGGATTTGCTATTTTGGGGACCATTATTCCGTTTAAACAGGAATGAAAGCTCCCTCGAGCCAGGCTCTCCAGGATAGAATCAAAGTTTTACTTCTTCTAGCTGGCTGACCTTGAACACTTCACCTATTTGTGTCTCAATTTCCTTGTCTGTAAAAAGGGGGAAATAATAGTGCTCACCTCATAAGGTAGTTGTGAGGGTTAAATAGATTAATCTACCTAAAGCATTAAGAGGAGTCCTTGGCACATGGTAAACGGTCTCCAAATGTTCACTGCTATTATCTTTGGTGTTACCTAGTGGTAGCTGTTGGCTGCCAACAAATCGATTCTAACTATATCTTGTTAGAGATTTGTCATCATAATTTCAGATGAAATCACCCAGAACTTGACTACTTTTAACCTTCATAAATATTTTGGTGTAAGTTACTTTTTATTTGCTCAAAAATTATTATTTTGAGTTCCGGCAAGATGGCGGACTAGGCAGAAGGATTGCACAGACCCTCTTCAACAAAGAAAAGGGAAACCAATTAACACAGACACAGAA
>NW_006921808.1:3269766-3288244 GCF_000298275.1 Orycteropus afer afer
CAGCTGATTGTTATCAAAATGATTTGACATACTTCTATCAAAATGCAAAAAAAAAAAATTCTTGATACTTTTGGTATTCCAGTATGCTGGAATCTATAACAAGATCTATAACAAGTATGTATAACAAGATATAGTTAGAAGTAGCATGTTAACATCATCTGTGAGATAAGAAGTCACATTTCAGGACCTGAGGGGATATCACATACGGCACATGTCAGAGGATCGTTCATGGCTTGTGCACTCTGCAGTCCATATCTCTAGTCTCTTGAGTGAGGAATGAGGTCTTCCAAGGAGTTGATAGAAAAGATTATAACCTACCTACTAAGTGGACACTACATCAAAAGGATGAGAACAGGGTGTCACTCTATATGAGGGGATAAAGTTGAGGTGGTAGATTACATGTGCTTGTAATGGGGAAATGCTGGTGAAGATGCTACATAACCAGGAGCTGTTGAACGTGGTTTGCATTTTTCCACCTTGAGCACTCACAAAACAGTAATTTACAAGTCTCTTACATGTGCTAGCCATGGTACTAGGGTAAAGATAAGTTCCTTCAAGGAACTTACAGGCTTGAGGAAATGAGGCATAAATATCTCAATAAAGGAAATAATCAATAGTTCAAGGCAACAATAGCTATCACAGACAATTTATGATTAAATTTTAAATCAATTGAAAAGAGTCTAATTGCTAGAGGAGCTCAACAGGGCTTGATCACTTGATGCTGGCTAGTGGCGGTTAAAGGACAGGATTGCTTGGTAGTGGAAGAGACCCAGAACTGGGCTCTTACGAAGCCTTCACATTTGTGGTTGACCTACGACCAGTTTTTAACCTGTTTAGGCTACTATTTTCTCATCTGTATAATGAGGTAATGCCATTGCCCCCATGTGGATTGTTACAAAGGGTAAATTGATGTATATAGAACACTTAGCAAAGTACTGGGCACATTTGGCATACATTCAGTGTTAGTGCCAAGAGGAAGGCTTTAAGGTTGAGTCTTGAAGGTGGAGAAAATAAAGAAAAGGGAAAAGGAAATTCCAGGAAAGAACAAGAGTGAGGTTACTGGGTCTATTTGGAAGCAGAGGTAGTATATGTTCTTGGAGTAAAAGGTATCTTTCTCTTAGAGCTTTCTTTCCTGCAAAGAGAAAGTTCTAGTGATCTTGCCACAAGGGCTGAAAAAGGAAATGTGAGACTGCACAGTCATGGAAAGATTGGCTTTGAAGGAGGAGCCCAGGGTGGGCATACTGTGGCTGCCTCTTCTAGGGTCCTGGCTCACCTGACCAATATTCTCTGGAACATCCAGGATATAAATCTAAGCATCTGGATATGAATGTAAAGACTGGAAGTGGAAGTTAGCTTCCAGTGTGTGTGTAATACCTATCCTGGCAGAGTACTTTCCAATCATTTATTATTTCATCAGAAATTTAATGAGAAGTAAAGAACATAATTTCTGCCTCATAGGATGAGATGTGATTTTTTGCAGGATATTTGTGGTGGTTATGTTTGTGTGTCAACTTGGCTAGGCCTGGTTGAGTGGCTGGGCAGCTGGATGTAGTATTCCGCATGATGAGACTGGTAATCAACTCCATGGTGGAATCTACTGAGAGCAGCTGAGTAGCTGCCATTGGGTATGTGGTCTGCTTCCCATATATAAGAAACAGCTATGGAAATGGTCTCTAGCTTATGGAATACTTGGACCCTGCGTGTAGCCATGTCATTGTTCAGCAGCCTGCCACATTTTGCTGAACATGGGACTTAAAATGGGCTTGATTAATGGCCTGCCATGTGGTTTGGTAACATTGGGACTGTGCCATTTTATTTGTCAACCTTGGACTTGTTAGCCTCAGCAGTCAGTAGCTGCCAGAGTGAAGAGATGCCTTTAGTTTCAGTGGTCCGGGAGCAAGAGACAGAGCTGAAGCTCAAGATCAAAGGGCTTTCCCACATCCCCTAGAGCCTGGCACTTGGAACTGGGACTTAAAGCCTCCAAACTGTGAGTGAATAAACTCCTGTATTTTAAATATCCATTTGTGGTATATTCTTGTCAAAGTGGCACTAGGTAACCAGAACAATATTTGTGATCTTCAAAAGGTGCAATTCAAGCAATAATGTTACCTTACAATAATGAACTCTAAATATTCAATAGATATCAGGAGTTACCCTGTGATAAAAAAGGTAAATGACTAAACTTAACTAAAAATATATGTATATATTTATTTTGTTGTTGTTGAGAATATACACAGCAAAATATACATCAATTCAACAGTTTCTACATGTACAATTCAGTGACATTAATTACATTCTTCAAGTTGTGCAACCATATTCCTTTTCTGAATAGTCCACTCTCATTAAAATAATATCACTGCCTTCTAAGTTAACTATCTAATCTTTCAAGTTGCTGTTGTCAATTTGATCCCATATAGATTGTTCTTAAAAGAGCATAATGGTCAAGATACACATTTTTTACTATTTAAACTAAAGTGTTGTTTTGTTTTAAGAAAACTTCAGGGGTATTTTTTGGCTTAAATTTTAAGGATTATGGGAGAGCAGTACTTTCAGGAACTCATTCATCCTTCATGGCTCCAGATCTGGAACCTTGATAACTTAAAATTCTATTCTGCACTTCCTCCTTTTTGATCAGGATTCTTTTAAGGAATCTTTGATAAAAATATTCAGTAATGATAGCAGGCACCATCTTATTCTTCTTGTCTCATTGCAAAGGATTACATATACTCCTATTCTCGATATTCATTTTTACTCTGCTGCTACAGGTGAATAAAGACCAACCCAATTGTTATGACTTTGATGGACACTTGCAAGCTTTTAAGGCCCTAGGTACTACTCAACAAACTAGGAAGGGGAACAGAGGCATTAAAATTGTTAATTATGCTAATTAAGTTGGATGTCCCATGAAACCGTGACCCTAACCCTTCAAACCAAGAAACCAAATTCTATGCAGCTTTTGGCTGTATAGTTCAACAGCTACACTTTGTTGTTGTTGTTATTGTAAATATATCTATCACACAACTTTTGCATACAATTTTTACAGGTGTACAACTTATTGACAGCAACTACAATAATTGGCTGTGCAGAACTAATTTTAATCCAATATGATATTTCCATCACTGTTAACTCTCCCCTCTGTTTTCTCCTTGTTCACATTCTAGGTAACTACCAATAAACTTTGCACTCTATACATTTGCCTTTTCTTCTCTTTTTATATGAGTGATATGTGGTAGTTCAGTTTGTATGTCAACTTGGGTGGACCTGGTTGAGTGGCTGGGCAGCTGGTGGTACTTATTCCCCATGATGAGGCTGGCAATCAACTCCATGGTAGGATCTACCACAAGCAGCTGAGTAGCTGCCTTTGGAATGTGGTCTTCTTCCTGTATATAAGGAGAAGACTTGGGCATAATCTTTAGCTTATGGCACCTTCAACCCTGCATGTAGCTATGTTGTTTTTCAGCAGTCTGCCATGCTCTGCCGACCTGGGGACTTACAATGAACTTGAATTAATGGCCTGCCATGTGGTTTGGTAACATCGGGACTGTGCCTTTTTACTTGGCAACCTTGGGCTTGGCAGCCTCAGCAGCCAGCAGCTGTCTGAATGAAGAAAGCCTCTGGCTTTGGTGGGCCAGGAGCTGGAGACAGAGCTGAAGCCCAAGGCTGAGAGGCTTTCACCCAGCCCCTAGAGCCTGGTGCTTTGAACTTGGACTTAAAGCCCCCAAACTATAAGAGAATAAACTCCTGTTTTTTAAGGCGATCCCATTTGTGGTATAGTCTTGTCTGAGCAGTACTAGGTAACCAGAACATGATGTCACAGAGAATATTTGTTCTTTTGTGCTTGACTTATTTCACTCAGCATAATGTCTTTCATCTCCATCTGCATTATAGCATGTACCAAGACTTACTTCATTTCTCCTGTCAGCTGAAAGGTTTTCCAAGAGGATGCAGAAATTATCAAACAATATAATTACTATCACACACAAATAGAATTTTACTGAAGATTATTAAAAAAAAAAAAATGATTGCATTAGTGTAGTCACAAGGAACTACTAAGAATTCAAGCTGGATTCAGAAGAGCACATGGAACAAGAGAAAGCATTGCAGATGTCAGATATCTTGGCTGAAAGCAAAGACTACCAGGAAGATGTTTATCTTTGCTTTATTGACTATGCATAGGCATTTGACTGTGTGGACATAATAAATTATATATAACATTGTGAAAAATGAAAATTCCAGAAAACTTCATTGTGCTCATGAACATAGACAAAGAGGCAGTCATTAGAACAGAACAAGGGAATGCAGAAGAATTTAAAATCAGTGTCAGGGTTGCATCTTTTCATCATACTTATTCAATCTGTATATTGAGTAAATAATCCAAGGAAACTGGAGTACATGATGAAAGATGTCTCATCAAGATTGGAGGAAGACTGATTAACAACCTGTGATATGCAAATGACACAACATTGCTTTCTGAAAGTGAAGATGACTCAAAACACTTACAGATGAAGAACAAAGACTACAGTCTTCAGTATGGATTACCCTCAACATAAAAATACAAAAGTCTTTACAACTGAACCAATAAGCAACATCATGATAAATGGAAAAGAGATTGAAGTTGTCAGGGATATTATTTTACTTTGCTCTACAATCAATGTCCGTGGAAGCAGCAGTCAAGTAATTTGATGTCAATTGTGCCAGGGAAATCTTCAAAAGACTTCTTTAAACTGTCACTTTGAAGATGAAGGTGGGACTGAGTCAAATCATGGTATTTTCAATTGCTTCATAGGCCTATGATCAAGAATCAATGGTATTGAATGAAGAAGGACAAACTGTACTGAAGGAATTCGTGAAAAACAAGGCTCTAGAAATCGATGGGATAACCATTGAGATATTTCAACAAATGGATGCAGTACTGGAGGCACCTACTTGTTTATGTGAAGAAATTTGGAAGACAGCTACCTAGCCAACTGACTTGAAGAGATTGATCCTTGTGCCCATTCCACAGAAAAGTGATCCAACAAAATGTGAAAATTATCAAACAATATCGTTAATATCACACACAAGTAAACTTTTGCTGAAGGTAATTCAAAAGCAGTTGCAGCAGTATAATGACAGGAAACTTCCAGGAATTCAAGCTGGATTCAGAAAAGGATGTGGAATGAGGGATATCTTTGATGATAGTCAGATGGAACTTGGCTGAAAACAAAGAATACCAGAAAGATGTTTACATATGTTTTATTGAATATGAAAAGGCATTTGACTCTGTGGATCATAACAAATTATGGGTAACACTGCAAACAATGGGAATTCCAGGACAGTTAATTGTGCTCATGAGGAACCTGTACATAGAACAAGATGCTGTTGTTTGAATGGAACAAGGGGATACTGCATGGTTTAAAATCAGGAAGGGTGTGTGTCAGGATTGTATCCTTTCATCATGCTTCTTCAATGTGTATACTGAGCAAATAATCTGAGAAGTTGGACTATATGAAGAAGGATGCATCATCAGGTTTGGAGGAAGACTCACTGACAACCTGCAATATGTAGATGACACAACCTTGCTTGCTGAAAGGGAAAATGACTTGAAGCACTTACTGATGAAGATCATAGACTATAGTCTTCACTACACATTATACATCAACATGAAGAAAACAAAATTCCTCCCAACTGGACCAATAAGCAACATCACAATAAATGAAGAAAAGATTAAAGTTGTCAAGGATTTAATTTCACTTGGATCCATAGTCAACACCCATGGAAGCAGCAGTCAAGAAATCAGATGTCATATTGCACTGGGCAAATCTGCTGAAAAAGACATCTTTGAAGTGTTAAGAAAAGATTTTGCATTAAAGACTAAGGTGTGCCTAACCCAAGCCTTGATATTTTCAATCACCTCATATGCATGTGAAAGCTAAGCAATGAATAAAGAAGACCAAAGAAGAGTTGCTGTCTTTGAATTATGGTGTTGGTGACAAATCCTGAAAACACTATGGACTGCTAGAAGGACAAATAAATCTGTCCTGGAAGAAGTGAAGCCAGAATGTCCCTTGGAAGCAAGAATGGCCAGATTTTGTCTCACCTACTTAGGTCATGTGATCACTTTCCATATCTTTGATATTTTTCCCTTGATCTTCCCATTGTTGATTTCTAACTTTATAGCATTATGGTCTGAGAAGATGCTTTGTAATATTTCGATGCTTTTTAATTTATTGAGGCTTGTTTTGTGTCCTGACATGTGGTCTATTTTGGAGAATGATCCATATACACTGGAGAAGAATGTCTATTGTGGTTTTGTTGGGTGGATTGCTCTGTATATGTCTGTATATGTCTATGAGGTCAAGTTGGTTGATTGTGTTTTTGATTTCTTCTGTAGCTTTGCCAAGTATTTTTCTACTTGTTCTGTCCCTCCTTGAAAGTGGTGTATTAAAGTTTCCTACTAATATTTTTTTTCCCACCCATCTATCCGCTGATACACCCATGCTTTCCTTCACTGACAACACAGTACTGTATGTGCAAAAGGATTCATATTTGTTGTCCATACCTCTCATGTACCTCTATGTCTTTCTCATCCTCAGTGCTGCCATATTGGTCACTCACATTTGGTACATTGCCCTTCTCTTCACCCAAATCAACACTTATCTGTATCTATCTAACAGCCTTCCTTCCCCTCCCCTCCCACCCCTGGTAACCAACAAAGAAGATGTCCTTCTATAGATAAACCTTTCCTTAAATTTACAATGACAGACTAATACAATACTTGTCCTTTTGTGATTGACTTATTTCACTCAGCATAATGTCCTCCAAGTTCATCCACATTATGCGGTGTGTTGCAGATTCTACATTATTCTTTAGCATTGCATAGTATTCCACTGTGAGTATGTACCATAGTTTGGTTATCCATTCCTCAGTTGATGGACACCTAGGTTGTTTCCATCTTTTGGCAATTGTATAGTCTATTTATGCCATATATTAGGGCCCTTAAATTTGCCCCTTGATTTTCCTTGAGGAACTGTATAGTTTTAGGTTTCACATTTAAGTCTTTGATCCATCTGGAGTTTGTTTTTGTGTATGGTGTGAGGTACAGAACTTGTTACAACAGTCCATTCTATCTTGCAACTCTCTTAACTTCCTCACCATTTAGAAGTTCTGTGACTACAAAGTCTTTTCCCTCTTTTTGGTTTGTAGTTGTCCTCACTTGTCAATTGATGTCTCTGGTTCCCTGTAAGTTTCCTACTAATATTGTAGAGTTGTTTATTTTTCCTTTCAATTCAGTTAATATTTGCTTTATGCATTCTGTAGCACTTTCATTGGGTGCATAGATATTACTTAGAGTGCTATCTTCTCGGTCAATTGGTCAATTGATACTTTTAGCATCATATGACCTTCTTTGTCCCTTATGCTGTGTTTCACCTTGAAGTCTATTTTATCAGAAATTAATACTGCCACTCCTGCTCTTTTTTAGTTGCTATTAGCGTGGTATATATTTTTTTCCACTTCTAATTTTTAATTTATTTTGTCCTTGTGTCTAAGATGGGTCTCTTGTAGACAGCATATCAATGAGTCTTCTTTTCTTATCCAATCTGTCACTCTCTTTCTCTTGACTGGTGCATTTCATCCATTCACATTGAGTGTAATTAGTGATAGGTATGAATTTATTGCTGGCATTCTGTTATGTTTTTTGTTGTATTGGTAATTTCCTTGTTCCAAATATTTTTCTGTGCTGAGTCATTTTGTTATCAAGTGTTTTTTCTCGTTTGTTCTTTATTGTTGGTTTTGTGCTTACTAAGTCAATATGTTTTTCTTCTTTCTTCCTTTGCTTAGGGGGATTGTTAGTTTTCTTTGTGGTAATGCTGAAGTAAATTTTTTGTCTCCTTAAGTTTGTAACAGTCAGTTCTGTCCTCTCCATTAGGAAGCTTTATAATTAGCACTTTTACTCCCTCTATTTGCTTTGTTGCTGGTGTCATCTGCAGATTGACTCCCTTGTTTCTTTGTGTACATTGTTTCATAAGCTTATTTTGAGCATCTATTGCTGATTTGGTTTGTAAGTGTTAATGTCAAGTGCCTGGATTGTAATTTGTTGTTCTCTGTTGTGGGATCTCTATTGGAAGGACTCCCTTTAGCATTTCTTGTAGGGTTGGTCTGGTTTTCACAAAGTCCCTTAATTTCTATTTGTCTGGGAATGTCTATATTTCACTCTCATATTTGAGGGACAACTTGGCTGGATATAGAATTGGTGGTTGGGAGTTCTTTTCCTTCAGTGTTTTATATGTGCCATCCCATTGCCTTCTTGCCTGCATGGTTTCTGTTGAGTAATCAGAACTTAGTCTATTGGTTGTCCATTGTAGGTGACATTTCTTTTTTCTAAGGCATTTGACTGTTAGCCAGAAGGCTGGTACAAATCCACCAGTCATTCTTTGGAAAGAAGGTTGGGCAGTCTACCTGCATAGTGATACCACCTCGGAAATGCAAGGTCACTATGAGTCAGGACTGACTCAACGGCAGTGAGTTGAGCTGCTCTCAAAATTTTTTCTTTGTCTTTGGTTTTGGAGAGTTTGATTATGATATGTCTTGGTGACTTTCTCTTGGGATCTCTCCTGTATGGGGTTCACTGAGCTTCTTGGACAGATATCTTTTCTGCAAGTCTTCCACAATTTTCTCAGTGTTTTTTGTTTTCTTCTTCAGCCTCTTCTTGTTCTGGTATTCCAATGAGGCATTGTTTCTTTTCATGTCATCCCACATAACCCTTAGGTTCTCTTCTTTTTTCTTAAATATTTGTTCTAATTTTTCTTCATACAGGCTGGTGTGAAGGGATTTGTCTTCTAGTTGGGAAATGCATTCTTCAGCCATTGCTAGTCTGCTCTTTGGTCCTCCCACCATCTTATTTAACTCTGTATTTTTAGTGTTCATCTTCTGGATTTATAACTGATTTCTAATTGTGTATTTATCTTGTTATTTTGTTCTTGAATGGTATTCGTGAATTCTTCCAGGGTACTGTCTGTCTTCTCCTTGATTCTGTTTGTGGTTTCCTTGAGGTCTTATAGAGTCCTATATACATATATCTTCTGAATTTCTTCTCAGATAATTCTATTGCCTGTTCTTCCACGATAAATTCTTTAGTGTGAAGTTTTTCCATTGTCTTACCCTGTTTTGTTTGTTTGTTTGATCTGAGATTGTCTGTTGTTTCCTAGATATTTTGAAGTTGCTGTCTTTAACTGTTAGTTATGCATTGATTTGTTTCACCCTGATTTTATGTTTCACTATATTTGTAATTGTGTAGAAGGTGTACTTTTCTAGTTACTAATTCATCTGTACTGGGTTGGCCTCCAGTTTTCTTTGTGTTGGTGTAATCACTGGTAGGGATGTAGATGCAGGTCTCTGTTCATTGAGAAGGGGATTTGAAGTTGAGATGAGCAGATATTGTGGTGGCTTAAGATGTTCCTTCTATTGGATGAAACAGAGGAGAAGATGAAAAAAGAGAAAGAAAAAAGAGAGAGAGTGAGAAAAAAAAGGTGCCAATTGCAAGTCCTTGTTTTCCACATTTGGGTGAGGTGCTGCTGGCTCAGCCAGTTTGGTTTATGTCTTCTTTTGATGGCTACTAATGATGACATCTTGTTGTCAATCACAGACCTGCAGTTCAAAATTGACAGAGACCCCCGTGGGTAGAGGGGTCCTACTTTCTGCTTGGATCAAGAAGCCTCAAAATCCTCATAACCCATTCCACTCTGTGTTGAAAAACTGTCATGGGAGAGTTAAACCCCCGCCTACTACTGTGAGCTTTCCCTGGAGCTGCACCTACTTGGAGCGAGTTTCCTCCCCACCACCCCCTTTCTGAGCTCCAACACACTCTGAGCCAAGAGTGTTTTTGATTTGTTTCCCAGTTAGGTTATCTCCTCATTCAGCTCAGCTCCCAAGGGCTCCATCAGAAGCTCTTGGTGTGGGTATTCTGAGTCCCCACTGCCTCTGTGGGTTCTGTGGTGTTTTTCTTTTTTTCTTTAGTCCTTCTCTCTGCTGATCTCTTCTGTATTGCTTATTAATCTTCCACTTCACCGTCTCTCAGTCTCTCTTCCAGCTAGACAGATTTATTTATTTTTTCCCAGTTGTTTAATCTGCTCTTTTGCTCTGCCACTACCAGATCTGGTACTCTATCTCCTGCCTTGTTGCTCACAACTCCAATATCACTCTTTCTATCTGCTATCCTAGTTATTCAGGAATTAAGAAGCTAGAGGGAACAAATATGTGGGCTACAGGTATGATGCCATCTTCCTCACTTTTGTCATTTGATCAGAAAGGACCATTCCATGGAAAAGAATATCATGGTTTGCAAAGTAGAGGGTCAGTGAAAAAGGGGAAGACCATCAATGAGATGGTGACACAGTGACTGCATTGATGGACTGGAGTATGTTGTTGTTGTTGTTATGTGCCAATGAGTCAGACCCAACTCATAGTGACCCTTCCTTGGGCTTCCGAGGCAGTATCACTATGGAAGTAGATTGCCCCATCTTCCTTCCGAGGAGTGGCTGGTGCATTTGAACCACCAGCCTTCTGGTTAGCAGTCAGGTGCCTTAGGCATTAAGCTACCAGAGCTCCTGGATTGGAGTACAGAGAGGAATATGAAGATGGTGCATGATTGGGCAGTGTACATAGGGTCACTATGAGTTGGAGACAACTCAATGACACCTAACAACAGCAAGTTGGCTGAATAGTATTCCATTATATGTATTTACCATATTTTATTTATCCATTCACCCGTTGATGGGCATTTAGATTGTTTACACCTTTAGCCTATTTTGAAAATTGCTGCAATGAACGTTGCTGTACAAGTATCTATTTAAATTTCTGCTTTCAAGTCTTTTGGTTACATACCGAAGAATGGAATTTCTGGGTCATTTGGTAGTTCTGTTTGTTTTTTGAGGAAATTCCACACTATTTTCCACAATAGCTGTACCATTTTGCATTCCCATTAGCAATGTGTAAGGGTTCCAATTTCTCTACATCCTCACCCACATTTGTTATTTATTTATTTATTTATTCCCACTCTTTTCATCCTAGGGTGAGAGAAATGGTTTCCATTCTGGTTTTGATTTACATCTCTCTGATAGTTAATGATGTTGAGCATCTTTCCCCATGCTTGGTGGCTGTACAAAAGTCCTCTTTGGTGAAATGTCTGTTCAAGTCCTTTGTCCATTTAATAATTGTCTTATTTGTCTTTTTATTTTAAATTTTTTCAAATTATATATGTGTATATTTGTTTTTAGATTCTTAAATATATGGTTTCCAAAGCTATTCTCCCAGTTAGTTGCTTGTCTTTTCATTTTTTTGTTTGTAAAGTATTTTGATGACCAAATTTTTAAATTTTTATGAGGTCCCATATATTTATTTTGCCTTTGGCTCTTTTTGCTTTTGTTATTATATTAGATAATCTGCTATTAAAAGTTAGGCCTGATAGTGTTTTCCCTGCATTTTCTTCTAAGAATTTTATGGCTTTAGTTTTATTCATGTCCTTCATTCATTTCAAATTTCTTCTTGTGTATGATGTGAGACTTGTATCCTGTTTCTGCATGAGGAAATACACTTTTCATTATTTATTGAAGAGGCTCTTCATCCCACATCAAATGGACTTAGCACCCTGGTCAAAAATCAGTTGATCATAGATGTGTGGATTTGTTTCTGGATTCTCAATTCTATTCCATTGGTGTATGTGTCTTTTATTATACCAGTAATAGGTAGTTTTGAAATCTGTAGCTGTATAGTATGTTTAAAAATCTGAAAGTATGAGTCCCCTTCCTTTCTTCTTCTCTTTCAAAATTGCTTTAGCTATTTGAGACCTCTTGCTATTCCATATAAAGTTGAGGATTGCTTTTTCTATTTCTGTCAAGAAAGCTGATGGAATTTTGATTGGGGTTGTGTTGAATCTGTGGATTGCTTTGGGTAGTACTGATATCTTAACAATATTAAGTGTTCCAATCCATAAATATGGATCATCTTTCCATTTACTTAAGTCTTATGTAAACTATTTCACCAGTATTTTATAGTTTTCATTGTATAAATCCTTCATGTCCCTAGTTAGGTATTTGAAAATCAAAGACTACAGCCTTTATTATGGATTATACCTCAACATAAAGAATACAAAAATTCTCACAACTGGACTAATAAGCTACATTGTGATAAATGGAGAAAAGATTGAAGGTGTCAGGGATATCATTTCACTTGGGTACATACCAGTACTCACGGTAGCAGATATCAAGAAACCAGACATAATTATGCAATGGAAAATCTGCTGCAAAAGATCTTTAAAGTATTTAAAAGCAAAGATGTTGCTTTGAAGAGAAAGGTGTCCCTGACCCAAGTTCAATAACCTCATATGCATGTGAAAGGCTAGGCAATGAATAAGGAAGACTGAAGAAGAATTTATGCCTTTAATATTAATATTAATGTTGAATATACCATGGACTGTCAGAAGAATGAACAAAGCTGTATTGGAGGAAGCACAGCCAGAATAATCCTTATAAGCAACAATGGTTAGACTCTCTCACATACTTTTGACATGTTGTCAAAAGGGAACAATCCCTGGGGAAGAACATCATGCTTGGTAAAGTAGGGAGTCAGTGAAAAAGAAGAAGACTCTCACTGAGATGGGTGGACACAGTGGTTTGAAGAATGGGCCAAAAATAGCAGCAATTGTGAGGATGCATAGAAGTAGGCAGTGTTTCATTCTGTTGTATTTAGGGTCACTGTGAATTGGAATTGACTTTATGGCACCAAACTACAACAACATTTTATTTTACTAGATATTATTGTAAATGGAGGTTTTTTTTTTTTTTTTTTTCCCAAAAATTTGTCTTTCACATTTCTTGTTGACGTTGTTATGTGCCATTGAGTTGTCTCTGACTCCTAGTGACCCCTCCTTTGGTTCCCAAGGCAGTATCTCTATGGAAGTAGATTGCCCAACCTTCCTTCCAAGGAGTGGCTGGTGGGTTTTAACTGCCAACCTTCTGGTTAGCAGTCAAACCTTAGGTACTACACCACCAGAGCTCCTTCCACATTTCTCATCACTGTTGTATAGAATTTAACTGATTTTGTTTGTTGACCTTCTACTCTGCAACTTTGTTAAATTCCTCTATTAGCTTTAGAAATTTTCTTGTGAACTTTCTGAGATTTTCTGTATATAAGATCATATTATCTCTGAATACGGATAATTTTACTTATTCTTTTCCAATCTGGATACTTTTATTTCTTTTTCTTGCCTTATTGCTCTGGCCAAGACTTCTAATACAGTGTTTAATACAAATGCTAAGAATGGGCACCCTTGTCTTGTTCCCAATTTCAAGAGAAATTTGGTCTTTCTTCATTAAGTATAATGCTGACTTTTCATATATGCCCTGAATTATATTGAGGAATTTCTCTTCTATTTCAAACTTTTTTAGAGTTCATTAAAAAAGGGTGTTATATTTTATCAAATGGTTTTTCTATATCCATAGAGATGATTATGTGGTTCTTTTCCTTTGTTCCCTTGATGTGGTATATGACACTAATAAATTCTTTAATCCTTGCCTTCCTAGAATAAACCTCCTTTGGTTATTGTGTATGATTCTTTAGTATACTGTTGGATTCTGCTTGCAGTACTATGTCGGGGATGTTTGTATCTATATTCATTACGGATATTGTTCTCTTTTTCTTTTCTTGGAGTGTCTTTGTCTAGTTTGAGTATGAGTGTTATTATACTTGCTTCATAAAATGAGTTAGGGAGCATTCTAAGACTTACTTTTAAAGTAGGGAAATGAACCAGGATTATCTCATATGCCTTGTATAGTGATTTTGCATACATTTTGTTGAAAATTTGGGTATCTTGTGTTATTCTTTGAAATTATCTTATTTTTGTAATTCAGCTCTATTTTGGTAATTAGTTGATTTGGGTAGTTTTATTTCACAGAAGATTACTAATTTTATTTCAGTTTTCTCAATGAAGAAGATATACTTGACCAATGATACCAAAAATTTGATTTCCATTTTTCAGATGTTTTTACCCTGTGGTCCCTTTCAAGACATATTCTGTGATGGTGCAGTTCTGGTCTGAGGCAGATCTGAGGGAGGGTCCTCACCTTTATGACCTGAATCAGATATAGCTAATAATGGTGCTGATGCTACTGTGTGGGAATTGATGATAATACCATATCTCCAGTTCTTGCCATGTGCACCTTCTTGCTTCACTCTGCCTCCCTACCCTCCTTTGTAAACTCTCATTCATTCTCATTCTTCCTGCCCTGTATCCTTCAGGCTTTCAGGGATACCTGTGACCATGATTGTGTCATGCTGCATGGTAGCAACACACAGGGTCTTGAAGTACTGACCTTAGACCTGATGTCTGCACAAGATCCTAGGTGCTCTACATTTCCTTCAGTGCCAGTTTCTCTGATGCAGCCTAGGCTGCATCCAACTATACTCACAGAACCTCTCTCTTACTCATTCTTTCTTCAATGGGCATTTATTTAGTACCTATTCTGTGTCAGATACTGTTCTAGATGTAGGTATGTAAGGATACAGAATCCAACCCAACAAAGTTCCTGTACTCACAGAGCTCACCTTCTAGTGAGAAAACCAACAATAAACAAGCAAACAACATGTACACATATGGACTCTTAGATGGTGAGGAGTGCATTAAGAAAAATAGAAGCATAAGGAGTGATGACATAGTCAGAAGGTCCTTTCTGATAGCTTGACATTTAAGTATGGACCTGAATGTAATGAGGGAGAGAAGCATGTAGTCTCAAGATGACAAGTATTCAGCAAAGAAGGAACAGCAAATTCAAAAGCCTGAGGCAGGAATTTCCATGGTGTGTTTAAGGACCAGAGAATGGTCCAGAGTTTGGAGTAGAGTAAATGAGGAGGAAAATACTAGATGTTGTATGTGATCCCAGGATGGATGATATTTTCTACCCCTTGGTCAAACAACTAAGCTGAAAAATGCTTTATTTTCCTTTTGAGAGAGCCCCTTCACTGATGTCTTTCCATCAGCATGTCAATAGTTTTCTGAAAATAGTAAGAAGGAGGAGTATGGAGTTGACATCTGTTACTTTCTGTTATTTGGCAAAAGTATCCTGCTGTCTGTGGTACCTCCCTCTTTCCTGATCATAGCCTTTGTACTCAGATGGGGCTTCAACCCATTTAGAGGTGGAGCATGCTCCTAGACCTCCACCAATTAACATATTGCATTTCCTTGGCTGTTAGATTAGAAGGAGAGTCATATGGCTCAATATAAGCAATGAAAAATGGTGAAACTTTTGCTGGAAGCACTAGAAAGGATATTTGCTTTTTCTCATTTCTTGTTGTTATTATGTGCCGTCGAGTCCGACCCAAATCATAACAACACCTCCTTGGTTTTCTGGGGTGGTATCACTATGGAAGGAGATTGCCCAACCTTCCTTCTGAGGAGTGGCTGTTGGGTTTGAACTGCTAGCCTTCTGGTTAGTAGTCAAGTGCCTTAGGCACTACACTACTAGAGCTAACAGAGTGTAAATTATAAAATGACCACAAAACTCACTGCCTGTGAGTTGATTCAGACTCCAAAGCTGTAATCTATGGAAGAAGAGTGCTGACCTTTCATTTAGCAGCCAAGCTCTTAACCACTGAGCCACTAGGGCTCCTAAGCATAAATTTACTCATTTGTAAAACAGGAATAATAATAGTGTCTATCTCAGGATGACTGTGAAAATTATTTCAATATACATAATGCCTAAGGCATTTGACTGCTAACCAGAAGGCTGGTGGTACAAACTCACCAGCCACTCCTCAGAAGGAAGGCTGGGCAATAAATAGACTTCCGTAGTGATATCGCCTAGGAAACCCAAGGAGGGGTCGCTATGAGTCGGATCTGGCTCTAAGCAGTGTGTTGCGCTGCATATGTAGTGCTCTGGTGGTGTAGTGGATAAGGCATTTGGCTGCTAACCAAGAGGTCAGCAGTTCAAACCTACCAGCCTTTCTGAGGAAGGAAGACAGAGAAGTCTACTTCCATAAAGATTTACAGCTTCGAAAACTCAAAGTGGGTCACTATGAGTTGGAATCAACTCTATGGCAATGAGTTTAGGAATTTTTTTTTTTTTTTTTTTTTGGTTTATGTAGTGCTAGATTCTGCTGTTTCTTTACCCTCCACTTTGTAAAATAAGAATTCTGAGGCTGAAATGTATTGAGTGACTTAGTTACACAGAAAATCAGAGCTAGGGCTAAGGTTAGACACCAGAATACTCTTGCTTGTCATTTACCCACCTCAGACACTTCGAGGGACAGCAGTTCTCCGAGTTACTGCTGGATGCTGGAATGTGAACATGGATTACAAATTCGATGAGAACAAGGGCTGCTTTTTGAATACTATTTTTCCCCCCATTCCCAATACAGGGTCCTTATCCAGTGAGTGATTCATCAGTAGTGTTGACTAATCTTTCCCCCAGTACTCAGCATCCCTGAAAGGAAGGACTTTTCCAAAGAGAATTTATATGGGAATCAGTGATCCAGATAAAATAGACGCCCCACTCTGAGGCAGTGCCTATATGGCTTGGCCTTGCTTCTCCATACCCTGGAGGATGGCATAGCCACAGGGCTGAGGCTCTGAGCAGTCTGCTTTCAGTCTTCCCATTGCATCTGTTTCAGCAACTGCTCTCAGTATCATGATAAATTCATTACCAGAAAATGAAGCTGGAGTTTCCTAGTGACATAATATATTGATGAAAGAAATAGGGACTAAGATAAATTATCAAGTGCTACTTGCAAGCTATGCTGCATTTTTGTTCTGCTTAGTCTACATGCATTTGTTCTTCCCTCTCCCATTTTGATTCGTTGGGGTGGAGACTTTGTCCTCTTAATAACAGGCATGTTAAAATGCCAGTGAAGTGCTCCAACCCTACTGTCACACCAGTGTGGGAAAAAATAGACATGTCTCCTTGTTACTGTCAAAACGAAGAAACTCAGTCTTGCCACTTAACAACCTTCTGGCAAGTTCTTGGCACCCTCCAGATAGTGTGCAAAAATGCATTGCTCCCCTGCTCATAAATTTCTAATAGTTCCCAATTGCTGTAAAATAAACCGTAAGTACCTTAGGATGTCATTCAAGACCTTCTGTAATCCATTCCCAGCCTGTGTTTTTAGTCTCAACTTTCTCTCTATTACCCATGACTCTACATCTAGACCACTGGATTCTCCAGTAATGGCATCAACTTCCAACATGCTATGCTAAATTCATTGGCTGGAAATGCCTTCTCTAACTCCTCTACATGTTGAAATCTCTTCACTTGCTCAATGGGCAGCTAAAATGACATTTGGTTCATAATATCATCTTTGCTGTTCTTCTATGCAGAGTTATTTTATCTAAAGATGATACAATATAAATATGCATACTCCTGGAGACAGCATGGAGAAATGGGTACTCCCCTTAGCTAAATGTTTAAAAATTCTTCAATAGAGTCATAACTTTTGGCCCATCCATTCCACATCTATGAATTTACTCTCAGGAAAACAATGACAAAAGTGTAAAAATCAGTTGAAATATGAAGCTGTTTATGTGTGTGTTCTTCACAATTGTGAAAAGTTGAAAATAATCTTAATGCTCACAAATATGGAATTTGTTAAATAAATTGTGATGCATGTGTATGATTGAATTCATTCACCTATGGTATAAAGATGTAGTTGATGACTTAGAAAAATATTCATGGTATCTTTGCAAGAGTGAGAGAAATGATACAAAATTATACAAAGTATGCATTGACTTACTGACATCTATATCTGGAGTCCCTGAGTAACACAAACGGTTAAGTGCTGGACTGCTTTCTGAACGGTTGGCAGTTTGAATCCATCCAGACATGGATGGAAGACAAGCTTGGTGATCAGCTTCCAAAATGTCACAACTTTGAAAACTCTGTGGAACAGTTTTACTCTGTGTACATGGATCCACCATGAATTGGAACTAACATGAGAGCAACTAACAACAACAATCTCTCTCTCTCTCTCTATATATATATATGTGTGTGTGTGTGTGTGTGTGTGTGTGTGTGTGTGTGTTGGCTGCTGTCTAGTTGGTCTCTGACTCATGACCATACTATGCATAATAGAATTAAATGCTACCCAGTCCTGTGCCATCCCCCTGATCAGTTGCAAGTTGGATCATTGTGATCTATAGGGCTTTCAGTGACTTATTTTCAGAAGTAGATAACCAGGGCTTTTTGCCTAGTCCATTTTAATCTGGAAGATCTACTGCAATGTGTTCAACATCATGGCAATGTGCAGGCTCCACTAATAGACGTATAGAGGTTACACATGTGTTTCATTAGCCAGAAATAAAACATAGGTCTCCCCATGGAAGGGAAAAATTCTTCCACTGAACCACCACTGCTTATACACACACACACACACACACATACATGCATACATAAATACACATGTTTCTCCCCCTCTCTCTCTCTCTATATATATATGTCACACGATATATATATAT
>NW_006921808.1:3288580-3302434 GCF_000298275.1 Orycteropus afer afer
TCCTCGGAAGGAAGGTTGGGCAATCCTACTTCCGTAGTGATACTGCCTCGGAAACCCAAGGAGGGGTCGCTAGGAGTCAGGTTTGACTCGACGGCACATAACAACAACAACAACATACACTTGTTTATATACTACCTCGGAAACTGAAGGAGGGGTCGCTAAGAGTTGGGTCCGACTCGATGGCACACAACAAACACAAACAATATACCTATATATAGATAGATACACACACACATGTTTATATACATATATATATATATACACATACATATACATATATATGTACACATACTTTTCACTTTTTTACTATCTTGTTATCTAACATTTTGTGTTTATGACAATAGTAAAATACTATCTTACTGTTTTGCAAATTAACAATGTGGTGAATGTCAAGATGTGAGGTGACAATTATGTTGGCCGTGATGGTTAAGGTTATATGTTAATTTGGCTAGGCCATGATTCTTATGGTTTGACAGTTATGCAATGTAAAATTTGGCAGTTATGTAATGAAGAAAATTGGCAGTTATTTTGTGATCTGATATAATTATCTTCAAGTTTTGCATAATTATGACTTTCACATAATGATCTGGTCTTTTGAACCTAACATTGTCAATAAATGAGGGGTGATGCATATCCATATACCAAAAAAAAAAAAAAAAAAAAATCCAATGTGATTGAGTTGATTTTGACTCACAGTGACCTCATAGGACAGAGTAGAACTGCCCCATGTGGTTTCTAAGGCTGTTAATCTATAAGGAAGCAGACTGTCACATCTTTCTCCTGTGGAATGGTTGATAAGTTTGAATTGCTGATATTTCAGTTAGCAGCAGAGTGCTTTAATCACTGTGCAAGCAATGGGCCCATCTCTATCTACCTATCTATCTAGCTATCTATGTGCATCAGGGTTGTATCATTTCACCATACTTATTCAATCTGTATGCTGAGCAAATAATCTGAGAAGCTGGACTATATGAAGAAGAATGCAGCATCAGGATTGGAGGAAAACTCATTAACAACCTGTGATATGAGATGACACAACCTTGCTTGCTGAAAATGATGATGACTTGAAGAACTTACTGATGAAGATTAAAGACTACAATCTGTAGTATGTAATACACTTTAACACAAAGAAAACAAAAATCTCACAACTAGAACAATAAGCAGCATCACAGTAAATGGAGAAAAGATTGAAGTTGTCAAAGATTTCATATTACTCAGATTCATAATCAACACCCATGGAAGCAATAGTCAGGAAATCAGATGTCTTATTGCACTGGGAAAATCTTCTGCAAAAGACCTCTTTAAAGTGTTGAATAGCAAAGATGTCACTTTGAAGACCAAGGTGCACCTAATACATGCCATGGTATTTTCAATTGCCTCATATGCTTGTGAAAGCTGGACAGTGAATAAGGAAAAGAAAAGAAGAGTTGACATTTTTGAGTTCTGGTGCTGGCTAAGAATACTGAAAATACTGTGGACTGCCAGAAGTATGAACAAATCTGTCCTAGAAGAAGTGCAGCTGGAACACTCCTTGGAAGCGAGAAGAAGTGCAGCTGGAACACTCCTTGGAAGCGAGAATGGCCAGACATTGTCTCACCTACTTGGGTCATGTTGTCAGAAGGGACTATTCCCTGGAGAAGGATATCATGCTTGGCAAAGTGGAGGCTCAGTGAAAAAGAAGACTTTCAATAAGATAGATTGACACAATGGCTGCAACAAGGGGCTCAAGTATAGCAAGGATTATGAAGATGGCAGATGACTGGATAGTGTTTCTATTGTTGTGTATAGGGTCACTATGAGTCAGAGTTGACTCGAAGGCCCCTAACAACAACAAAACAAAACAAAACAAACAAACAAACAAACAAAAAACCAGCATCTACGAAGAGAGAGAGACAGAGAAAGAGAGAGTCATACATATTTGAGCCTAAAGAAAGCTCTGAAAGGGCAGGCTCCAAAATGTTGGGTTGGGAGACCATGAGTAATTTTTATTCTATTTTCTCTCACAATCCAAATCAACTGATTCCTCTTGATGTGTATAACTTGCTTCACATCTTCTTAAAAGATTTAAAAAATCAGGCCTCCCTTGTCTTTGTTCACATGGCAAACGAACACTCAAAATAATAATTTTTCTTTTATTTTGTCTTTGTAATTCCTTCCTTGGGCATTCATTGTTCAGTTGGACTTACTCACTTGCCATAATCTTTCCTCCAAGGACCTGCTTTCTTACTATTCTGTTTTGGTTCTCCTCCTAAACTTTCAAGTCATGTGCTTAGGTAGTGTTTCTTCACATGTAGCACATGGCCTCAATAAATTTCTGACTAACACTGTGTATCATAATATGTGATTTCCATATATATATATGACTAATCTCATGAACTCACATTATCACTATGTTAAATTCCTGTAAGGGTGTGATGGAAAATGGTTTTTTGCCTTCTTCTCTAAAATGCATATGTCCAAGACATTCTTGGAGGTTTTATGGCCAGTCACTAGGACATGTTTTGTCAGCTGCAGATCATGTGCATTTATGAATATCATCTTTTTCTCCAGCTATTCCCAACCATCCAGCATTCAGTACCCTGGATAAAAATAGGTGCTTTAGAGGATCTGGGATCACAGTGTGTTACACATGAGCAAACTGAGGCCCACAGAAACTGAATGACTTGTCTAAAGCCACATATCTTTAAGTGACAGAGACAAGACTTAACCTTGAGTTCCTGGTTATCATGCTGTTCTGGCCTTTGCTTTAGGAGTATAGGAAGGTAAGACGAAATCTAGTCCTCACGTACCTTGGAAAGGGACTCCCCCTCATTGCATTCACCTTCAACCTGCCTTATCCCATCATCTCTCCCACCTTAATCATCCCTGATGCAGATGATTTGTGTGTTCTGTGGATTTCTTTACTCTATCAGTGCTCTCTGATGTTTGACATATCTGTCTCTATAAATACAATTCTGGTGTAGAATTAAGTTTTGTGGAACAAAATTGATTGGTTAATATCTGTGAGAGCCTTCTGAAAATGAAAAGAATGGAAATTCAGCAACCCAAAGAGTGCTTTTACCTGTCGATGAGAAGCTAGCAGCCTGGAAGTCACTGGTCTCTGGACAGACATGGAGCCTGAAGACTGCCTTGTAAAGCCCAGAGACACCTAGAGCAGATGCACTCATCTTTTCCATATGATATATTCTGTTTTTTGCTTTCAAGTTGCTACCTGTCTTGCTGATATCTGCATTTTTCTGATATGCTCTTTCTGATGAAATTTGTGTCCCACTTACTCCTTGATACCAGTGTTCACTAATTTTAAAGGTCCATTACTATGACATACTATTTCTCCTTGTTAAATCCTTCTATCTAAGGAGATGAAATATTAAAGGCTGAGAATACCATGAATTTGAGGCTAGGAACATAATTAAATTTCAGTGCCCTCAACTTCTACTGTTAATAAAAATTTGGGTTATTTAGAGCCCAAAGTTTTGGTTTGATTACTTGAAAAAAAAAAGCTTCAAGTCATACGTGTTGAGGCTTTTGTAAGTTTTCTTTGTTATTGTTGCTGTTGAATTCTTTGAAGATCTTCTATTTAGTATTTCTGCATGTATTAGTTTTACCCCAGTATTTTATATAAAGTGCATGTTTCTTTGGCCTACCAGACTTGCTCAATGCTCTACCCTTTTCCTAATTCTTCCAATTTGAAGCAGATGCACTCCCAAAACTTACATAGACCAGGCTTATAGGGAAGCAGAAAGCTCTCCACATGCACATGCTCCTCACCTGTTCCAGGTGAGAGGGGTGGTACTGGAGTCACTAAAGGGGAACTGTGTGTAGAAATCACAGGATGTAGTGAAATTAATGATTTTGGAGCTTTATATCCAGGCAAACGTGGAATCAAATGCTAACTCTAGCACTTCCTATTTAAGGGCCTCACATGGTACCTGGAAAATGGTGTTCAATAAATCTAAGTTTTCGGTTGTGAAGGATGATTCTCGAGAATCTTGGTACAACAATTCCAACTTGGTGAGCCCAGAATAGATAGCAGGAGAGAGATGAGAGAAAGTCCAGGTCCTCAGGACTCCCAACTGAGGGTTCTGACCACATATCCACATTACTTCCAGCTAGTTTTCTAGTCAACGCAAGGTTGTGACACTCTCTTCATCCAACTCTGCTGCTGACCAAAAGCCTTTGCCATAGCATAAATAAGGCAAACACTCCTACCACCCTTGTGAGGGACATGCTGGGTGTGAGCTTCCTGTGAGGAAGCCTCACATGTGTGGAATGAGGTTGTATTTCTACCATGGTCTATGAAGGAGACACAATTCCCAGGCTTTGGTGCTGATGCAGGAGTCTTTATTACCAGGGAGGGTAAGCCTATTTTGAGTTATTCAAAAATTTTTGAGTGGTGAAACTATAGAATTTAATGTAAAACCTCTTATGCTACCTTAAAAAGACCACAACTACTTTCAAAGGAAGGAAGTTCTTTTTGAAAGATGTATTTGTACCACAGTCTTTAAAGGCCTTGAAACAGAATAGGCAGTCAAAAATAGGTGGAGCAAATCTTCCCCACGTTGCCCCAAGTAGAGTATTCTCAATATGCAAAGGCAAAACCATAATCAAACTGAAAAAATGGGCTCATCCTCTGCTGTTGGGGCAAGAGATATATCCCCACAATTCCATAGTTTCTAGTACCTGCCAAATCCCCAGTTTGACTATTAGCCTGGAGCAATCCACCAACCTTGACTCACCACCAAAATTAATATCAAACCCCGAGAGGTGAACACTGCAGGAAAAGTTCAGTGGAAGAAGGGTCTATGTTGGTCAGCTGAGGAATAGGATGGAAGAAGCAATCCCCTTAATTCCTGTGGCTGGTTGTACTATGCACCCAGAAAAGGCAGAAGCAGCTTCTTCACCTTTCCCAGGGACAGCAGCCATGTGCTGGGTTTCCAGCCTTGTTCACACTCAACTAGCAGAGGCTGTACAAAGCTCTGTGTCAGAGCTCCATGTGAAGAATCATACTTGTTTTACCAGAACTTTTGAAGTAATAATAATGTTGTTACTGTTGTTAAGCGCTGTTGATTCAACTGACACATAATGATCCCATGTATAACAGAAGGAAATATTACCCAGTCTGGCATCATCCACACAATGTTGCTATGTTTGAGTTCATTACTGCAGCTGCTGGGTCAGTACATGTTATGAAAGGTCTCTCTCTTTTTCACTGACTCTGTACTTTACCAAGTGTAATATTTTCTCCAGTGATTGATCCCTCTCCATATCATGTTCAATGTAAGTGAGACAAAGTCTCACCATCCTTGCATTTAACAAATGTTCTGGCTATATTTCCTTTAAGATATATATTTTCATTCTTCTGGCGGTTCATGATATATTTAATGTTCTTCACCAATGCCATAATTTGAATGCATCAATGCTTATTCTGTCTTCTTTTTCAATTGTCCAGTTTTCACATACATATAAGGCAATTGAAAACACCATGGCTTGGACCAAGTGTACCTTACTTATCAAAGTGGCATCACTGCTTTTCAAGATTTTTGTGGCAGTCTTTCGCTGAAGATTTGCCCAATACAATGAATCATTTGCTTTCTTGGCTGCTGCTTCCATGGACATTGATTGTCGATTTAAGTAGATTGAAATACCTGACAACTTCAATTTTTTCCCCTTTTATCATGATGTTGTTTATAGGCCCACGGGTGAGAATTTTTCTTTTCCTCCCATTGAGATCTAATCCATAGCAAAGGCTGTAATCTTTTACCTTTATCAGCAAATGTTTCAAGTCATCTTCACTTTCAGCAAGTAAGGTGTGTCATCAGGATATCTCAGTATGTCAATGAGCCTTCCTTCATTCTTAATATCATATTCTTCTTCATATAGTCTAGCCTCTTGTATTATTTGCTCAGCATATAGATTGAATAAGTATGGTGAAAGTATACAACCCTATTGCACTCCTTTGTTAATATATATCATCCCCTTGTTCTGTTGGAATGAATGCCCTTGATCTATGTACAGATTGTGCAAGGGCACAATTACAGGTCCTGGAATTCCCATTCTTTATAGTTTTATCCATAATCTGTTATGATCCACACAGTTGAATGTCTTTGTATAATTTATAAAGCACGGATAAACATCTTTCTGGTATTTTCTGTTTTCAGCCAAAATATATCGTCACACATCAGCAATAATATCCCCTGTTTCATATCCTCTGCTGAATATAGCTTAAACTGCTGGCCATTCCATCTGGCTGGTGTACAACTATGGGCATTTTTTAATGACTTTAACCTTTTTTTTTTTTTTTTCTCGCATGCAACATGAATGCCATTGTGAGGTAATATTCACAACTAATTTGTCTTTCTTAGGAATGGACACAGATCTCTTCCAAGTGGTTGGACAAGTAGCTCTCTTTCAAATCTTGACATAGACAAGTAAGTATTTACAGTGTTGCATACATTTATTGACACATCTCAATTAGTACTCCATCAATTCCTGGAGCCTTTTTTTTTTTTTTTTTGCTAATTCTGTCATTTTGGTTTGGACTTCTTCCTTCAGGATCAGTGGTTCTTGATCATATGCTATCTCCTCAAAGTTGACTAACTCTTTTAGTGACTATTTATATTCCTTTCATCTTCTTTTGATTATTTCTGCATCATTTCAATTTTTGACCAATAGAATCCTTGAATATTACAACTTGAGGCTTAAATTTTCCTTCAGTTCATTCAACTTGGGAGATGTCAATTGTTTTCTTCCTTTTTGGTTTTCTATTTCAGGTCTTTTCACATTTAATTATAATACTTTATCTTGTCTTCTGAAGCTGCCTTTTGAAATATTTTGTTCAACTCGTTTACGTCACAGTTTCCTCTGTTTTCTTTAGTTGTTTACTCTACACTCATGAGAAAGTTTCAGAGTCTCTTGTGTCTTGTGACAGCCTTTTTCATTTATTTATTTTTAACTTATTTTTGGGGACCTTTTACTTTCTTCAGTTATGATGTCCTTTATGTTGTTCCACATCCACAACTCTACTGGTCTTTGGTCATTACTGTTCAGTGTATCAAATCTATTCTTGAGATGGTATCAGACTTCAGGGGGGATGAGTGCTATTACTATTCTCAAGCTGCAGGTAAGAGAAGTGAAACATAAAGATAAGTAACTCTCCTTTGTTTGCACACTGTTAAGTAGGGATGTTGATTCCTGAATCCAAACAGTCAGTGCCTGAGTCACTCTCTTAGCCACTACAGGCTGGAGTTTTCTGTAAAGGACAATACAGTAAGTGTTTTATACTTAGAAAGGCAGACAGTCTATTTTCAAACCCACCAGACACTCCTCATAAGGCAGGTTGGGCAATTTACTTCCGTAGTGATACTGCCTCAGAAACCCAAGGAGGGGTTGCTATGTGTTGGATCCAATGTGACAGCAGGGAGTTTGCTTGTTTTTTTTTTTTTTTTTTCATTTTAGTCACTAAAACTCTGACTTTAGTCACTAAGTCAGAGTCACTAAGACTCTGACTTTGAGGTGGGAAAGTAGCAACAGACAATTAATTTATAAATGAATTAATTGGTTGATTGGATGAAGCCCTTAGTGGATTGGATTTGGTCCAGATTGTGGTATGCCTTGGCTAAGAAAAAGGATGTGGTCTTTAGAGTCAAGTAGACCTGAAATTATATTCATCACCTACTAGTTATGTGATCCTCAGCTTCAGGTTCATTATCTGCATAATGGGGATAGCAGCACTGCTCAGGGTAAAGTTGTAAAAGGATTTAAGATGATGATGCATGTGAAAGATTCACCCAGGGTTTGGACCCTAATTATGTCTCATTAAATGGAGGTTTTTTTTTTTTTTTCCCCTACCTAGAGGCAGTCCTAGGAGCTCTAGTGGCCTAGTGGGTGGGGCATTTGGTTGCTAACTGAAAATCAGTGGTTCAAAACCACTAGCTGTTCCATGGAAGGAAGATGAGGCAATATACTTCTGTAAAGATTTACGGCCTTGGAGACACAATGAGGGTCACTATGAATTGGATTGACTTGATGGAAGTGGGTTTTTCTCAGTAGGGGCAGTCTTGAAGAAGGGATTTATAGTTGTAGAACCCTGGAGCTGGTATATCATAACTGGTACTTAGAAATTTACAACTGGTAAAGTGTGTGCCCAGTATTACCATATTTGGGTTTCAAGATAGTCTGGAATTGACCTGACAGATCATTATGCTGCTGTTATTTTACAAATAAAAGAACTGAGACTTAGAAAGTTAAAGCAATCTGCCTGAGTTCTAACTAGTAAAGAAGAGGAATTGCATGAGAAAATGCATGTTTTTTAATCCTGAATCTTACAAAATCAGTCTGTTTTGCAACTTTCTATGTGGTTTTGTGCAAAGTTTAGTTTCTATGGCTCCATTTCTCTTATATAAAAATGGTAATAATAATCCATATCCCTCTTAAAGTGAGAATTACAATGGGGTGGTTGTAGAGAATTTAATGTGGTGGTTGTTGTTAGTTGTGGTCAAGATGGCTCTGAATTATGGTGACCCAATATACAACTGAACAAAACATTGCTCTGTCCTGAAGCATCTTCACAATCATTGGCAAGCTCGTGTCCATTGCTGTGGCCATGGAGTACTTTGAGTGCCTTACATCACAGGGTTAGCAGACAAGTGCCTTAGGCACTATGCTACCAGAGCTCCTAGCCACTCCTCGGAAGGAAGGTTGGGCAATCTACTTCTGTAGTGATACTGCCTGGGAAACCAAAGGAAGGGTCATTATGAGTCTGGTCCGACTTGACGGCACATAACAACAACAACACATAACAGGGAGCTCATCTTCCAGAATTACATTGAACAATGTTCTGCTTTGATCCATAGTTTTCATTGGCTAATTTTTGGAAGAAATTGTCAGGCCTTCCTAATTCTGTTTTAGTCTGTAAGCACCACCAAAACCTGTCCACTGTGGGTGACCCTGCTGATATGTGAAATAGTGGTGGCATAGCTTTCAGCATCATAGCAACATGTAAGTTACCACAGTACAGCAAATTGACAAATGGGTGGTAAGATTTAATGTTAGGAAATCTCAAATTACAATGATTTACAAAGTTAGTATATCTCAAAGTTATTAAGCCCAAGAGAAAGCTAATCACTGCCCTTCTTAGGGCAGTCTACTTTGAAAAGTCAGTCACAACTATTGTCTCTAGACAAGCCAAATCTGTTCCATTGGTGTCCTGCTCTGTTCACATCTTTTCTGCCCAGCCTCACCCTTGCAATTCAGCTGCTCAGTTCTGTTTCTCCTGACTCTAAATAAAGCTGTGAGTTATATGGTTGGTGGTGGAGCCAATGGGAAGAAGCAGTGATCTGTTTGTGACAGCTGAAGGAGAAAACTCAAGAGCTCACCCTGAATTCACTGTTCTCACCAGTAGAATCACATTTAGCCTAGGACTGGGCACTCAGTTTAACCACTGCATGACTTCACACTGCTATATTTTCACTTAGAGGGTCACGTTGAGCTGGGCTATTGTAAGCAGCCTTAAGGCAAGCCACTCTTTTTGGAGCACTTATTCTGACCAATGTGTTTATTTATTGTGCTTGAGGATTGTGGCAGCAATAGCAACTGGAAAGCTGAATAAACAGTT
This sequence comes from Orycteropus afer afer, assembly GCF_000298275.1. Classification (NCBI taxonomy): domain Eukaryota; kingdom Metazoa; phylum Chordata; class Mammalia; order Tubulidentata; family Orycteropodidae; genus Orycteropus; species Orycteropus afer. The sequence continues at coordinate 3,298,194 of NW_006921808.1, forward strand.
AGGAAATGGCCCAAATCATTTCCTAGTAAGCCAGTGGAGAAAAAAAATGGTTTAATTTACAAAATTGTTCAATTCATAGTTTTTCAGCAATATGACTATTTCATGCCAGTTGCTGACTATTCTTGTGTACTGCTGGTTTAGGGTTCCATTTCATTGCCTATAGAGAGTCCTCTTAGACAAGTGTCTCAAACCTCTGAGAGCCTCAGTTTCAACAAATTTGGAACAGGAATAATGATGTCAAGGTGTTTGGAAAATCCATAAGTTAATGAATGAAAATGATTTTGTAAACTGCAGGATGTGAGTTAGTCCTAAGTGGTTGCCTTGTAGTCTTGTATGAGTATATCAATCTATATATACTTAAAAATAACATCTATATATACTTAAAAGATGCTACCTTCATAGATATGGCTAGAAAATGCAATGCTGGCACTACCTTTTCTCATGTTGTGCATGAGTTCCCTTTTTTAAAATTGTTGTGTGTGCTATTCACAGAGCTTTTCTGTTTGTGAAGTTTTTCCATATTGTCTCCACATTGCAGTACAATTCTGCTTTGCTGTGCAAGGCTGGCTGAAAACAATGTCTTACTCTGCCACTGTCAGAAAGCCACTGCTGCCATATTGTAGGGATTTTTGTGAGAATTTTTTGAGGTATGATTCACCTACCATAAAATTTACCTTTGCAAGTGTACAATTCAGTGTTGTTGTTTTTTTTTTTTTAATATTCACAATATATTTTATAATCATCACCACTATCTATTTTAGATTATTTTGATCAGGATTTCTTGCAATAAATCCCTATTCTACCTTCCCCAAGCCCCTTGATAATCTACTTGTTGTCTCTATGGATTTGCTACTCTGGAATTTTCATATAAATGGGATCATGCAATATGATTTTTAGAGGAATTCTCTCACTTAGCATGCTTTCAAAGTTCATACATGTTGTAGCATTTAGTACTTCATTCTTTTTTATGGTAAAATAATATTTTTCTGTGTGAATATTACACATATGCTTATCCATTTTCAGCTGATGGACATTTTACTTGTTTCCATGTGGTGCTATTACGAATAATGCTACAATGGACATTTGTGTACAGAATGTTGAGTGAACATGTTTTATTGCTCTTGGGATGACAGAGGATTGAGCAGTGTTTCATTCTGTTTTAAATAAGGTTGCTATGGATCAGAACCAACTTGACTACATCTAGCAACAACAGTAATATACTTTAAGGGGAATTTCTGGGTAATTCTATCTTTTTGAGAAATTTTTGGTTTCCAATACTCTTCTATCATTTTACCTTCTCGTCAGGAATGTATTGAGGGTTCCAGTTTCTTTACATCCTTTCCATCACTTGTTATTATCTAGCTTTTTTTAATTGTAGCCATCCTATCAGGTGTAAAGTAACATCTTATTGTGGTTTTGATTTGCATTAACTATTGAAGGAGCTCAGGTGGAGCAGTTATTAAGCTTGGCTGCTAAATATAAGGTTGGCTATTTGAATCCACCAGCAACTCCACAGGAGATAAATGTGGCAGTATTCTTCCATAAATATTTACAGCTTTGGGAACCCTATGGGGCAATTCTACTTTCTCCTGTATGGTCATAATGAGTGAGAATCAATTCAATTGCAATGAGATTAGTTTTGATTTTGAATGACTAATGGGCAGCCCTGGTGATGCAGGGACTAAGTGATTGGCTGCTAACCAAGAATTTACCAGCTAATATGTGAGAGAAAGATGTAACAGTCTGCATCCTAAAATATTTACAGTCTTGTAATCTCTATAAGGCTGTTCTACTTTGTAGTACTGCATTACATTACTATAGTAAAGCCAGCCCTGGGACCAACAGATGGTGGGTGTTTTCTTCCATGGAGCCATCCTGGGCACAAACCACAATAAGACAGCCCCAGAACCAATGGAAGATGAGTGTTTGCTTGTGTGGAGCCACCCAAGGGGCAGGCTACATTAAACCAGCGCCAGGACCAGCGGAAGGTGGGTGTTTGCCCTGGGGGCAGGCTAGGTAAGTGAGCAAGGTGGGGGAGAGCAGGAAATGAGCAGAGCAGTTTAGAACAGCTAGGAGAGACAAACTTGTCTGTTAGTTTGTCATACTATGCTGGCTTCAGTGTTGCTGTGAGGCTGGAGGCTATGCCACCGGTGTTTCAAATAACAGCAGGGTTATCCATGGTGAGCAGGTTTCATCAGACCTTTCAGGCTAAGACAGACTTGGAAGAAGGAAGAGGCCATCTACTTCTCAATGAATTGGACAGTGAAAACCTTATGAATAGCAGTGAAACACTGTATGATATATTACTGTGAAACATTCTTTATAGCCCTGAAATATTGTCCAATGTAGTGTTGGATAATGAGTCCTACAGTTCAGAAGGCACTCAAAATACAACTTGAGAAGAGTTGCCTCCTCAGAGTAGAGCTGACCTTAATGGTGTGGATGGAGTAAAGATTTCAGGACCCCTATTTCCTGATGCAGCACATCTCAAGATGAAAAGAAACAGCTGCAAATATCCATTGATAATTGGAACATGGAATGTATGAAGTATGAATCTGGGAAAAATGGAAGTTGTCAAAAAATGAAATGAACACATAAAGGTCAATATCCTAGGCCTTAGTGAGATGAAATGGGCTGTTTCTGGCTATTCTGAGTCAGACAATCATATGATTTACTATGCTGGGAATGAAAAATTGAAAAAGAATGGCATGGCATCTATCCTGAAGTACAATGCTGTCAGTGATAGGATAATATCCATATGCCTATGAGGAAAACCAGTTAATACTACTATTATTCAAATTTATGTACCAACCACCAAAGTCAAAGATGAGGAAATTGAAGATTTTTACCAACTTCTGCAGTCTGAAATTGACCACACATGCAATCAAGGTGTGTTAATTATCACCAGTGATTGGATGCAAAAGTTGGAAACAAAGAAGAATCACCAGTAGTTGGAAAGTATGGCCTTGGTGATAGAAATGAGTCTGGAGATTGCATGATACAATTTTACAAGATCAATGACTTATTCATTACAAATAACTTTTTTTCAATAATACAAATGGCCCTATACATGAGGACTTCACCAGATGGAGTATACAAGAATCAGTTGACTACATCTGTGGCAAGAGACAATGGAGAAGTTTAATGTCTTCAGCCAAACCCAGGAGCTGACCAGGAGCTGAATGTGGAACAGACCATTAACTGCTCATATGCAAATACAAGTTGAAGCTAAAGACAATTAAAAGAAGTCCATGAGAGCCTAAATATGATCTTGATTATATCCCTCCTGAATTTAGAAACCATATAAAGAACAGAATTGATGAATTAATCACCAATGCCTGAAAAACAGAGGACAAGAAGTACATCATTCATGAAGAAAGCAAAATATCGTTAAAAAAATAGGAAAGAAAGAAAAGACCAAAATAGATGTCAGAAGAGACTCTGATACTTGCACTTAAATGGAGAGTAGCTAAAGTGGATGGAAGAATCAACGGAATAAAAGAGCTGAACAGGAGGTTTCAAAGAGGAGATCAAGAAGAGAAAGTCAATTATTATAATTAAATGTACAAAGACTTGGAGTTAGAAAAAAAAAGAGAAGAACACACTCAGCATTGCTCAAGTTGAAAGAACTAAGGAAGAAGTTTAAACCTCGAATTGCAATATTGAAATATTCCATGGGTGATATGTTGACTGATGCAGGAAACATCAAGAGACATGGATGAGATACATAGAGTCACTACACCAAAAGGAATTGGTAGATGATCATCCATTTCAGGAGGTGGCACATGATCGAGAACCAAGGGTATTGAAGGAAGACATAAAGCTGCACTGAAGGAACTGGGAAAAAAGCAAGGTTCTGGGAATTGACCGAATACCCATTGAAATGTTTCAACAAACAGGTGTTGTGCTGGAGACACTTACTCAACTATGCCAAGAGATTTGGAAGACAGCTACTTGGCCAACTGACTGGAAGAGATGCGTATTTGTACCCACTCCAAAGAAAGGTTATCCTACAAAATGTGAAAATTATCAAACAATATCATTGATATTGTTGTTGTTGTTGTTGTTGTTGTTAAGTGCTGTCGAGTCGTTTCCGACTCATAGCGATCCCATGGACAGCAGAATGAAATACTGCCCAATCCCACGCCAGCCCCACAATCCCTGCTAAACTTGAGCCCATCATTGCAGCCACCATGTCAATCCATCTCATTGAAGGCCTCCCCCTCTTTCATCGACCCTCC
>NW_006921808.1:3325527-3332637 GCF_000298275.1 Orycteropus afer afer
CCAATTCTGTATCCTTCCCTTCAAGGCTCAGGGGTCCAAGATTATCTTCTGTGTCTGTGTTAATTGGTTTCCCTTTTCTTTGTTGAAGAGGGTCTTTGCAATTCTTCTGTCTAGTCCACCATCTTCAGACTATATCAAGGCTGTGATTCCTTTTTTACAGAGTTTGCCAGGCAGCCGTTCCCAACGCGTTGAGCAGGCTATTTTTGATGACATTTTATTTGCAAGACTGCAGCTCAACTTCAGGAAAGATTCTTATTGTTAGAGAGTCACAAATTTCCGCCAATTTCAGGCACACTCAAAGATCCCACCTCTGTCGACCCACAGTGCTAAAGAACAGCACCAAGGCAAAACTCCCAGGAGTGTGGTTTCTTCCCTTTCCCTGTTCCTTCTGTCTGGGGTGCTGACGTAATCCTGCCAGATTGCTAATGGCTGGCTCTGGAGTTTGTCTGTTAGGTCCCAATCTCTGTGACAAAGAAAAGCATGAAGTCTCCCAGTCTGACCGCAGTCTACTCTGTCACCCACTGGGAGGGGAGGGAGCTACCCTTCTTGTTGCAACAGTAAGTTTTCCTCCAAATTTCAGTGGAGGTGTCCATGCCCACAGCCAGCAACCCAGGAGACCCAAATTACCTCCAAAAAGTCAAGATGAGCTGCTGGAGGCAGGTTTCTGCCACTGCCCACCAGAATATTAGAGTGGTCTCTGGTAAGCTGTTATAAGGCATCCTTCCTCTTGACTCAGGGATCTCAGACAGGTGCCCTAGCCCAACACACAGTAACTGCTACAGAAGACTTTCCAATGCCTCTCTGCAGTGCCCATCCGTCCTCCTCCAGTAGCTCTTTCGAAAATATCTTCCTGTGAGTTTCCTCTAATTCTGCTCTTCCATGTTTGATGTACTCTGAATCTGTGAGCAGTTCAGAGCAGTGAAATTCCTAATTTAAACTGTTGTGGCTAGTTTTCCAAGACCTTAGATGCCAGAGGGATAAAGTGTGCTGCTCACTGGCTCAACTGCATTTTCACCAGGTGAGTTTATTGATTTAGCCTCACTACGTATGGATCCTTCATTCAATGTTTCAGCTTTAGAGGTTAGGAAAAGATCTAATAGTTTATTTGATTGGCTTACTGAAGCGTGGATAATGAGGTGGCCTACCTTAAGTCAAGTTGAAACACCAGACCTTCCTTGGTATAATGTAGAAGAGGCTTAGGGAAATTGGCCTTTTAGAATGGATTTATCAGATTAGACCCTTAGAGCCAGAAACTGAGAGTCCAGAGGACACACCTTTCACCATTTTGATGAGAAACAAATTTGTGAAGGGAGCCCCAACATCCTTGAGGACTGCTGTGATTGCTATTTTATGTAAGCCAGATTTGACAGTGGGAACTCCCTAATTGAAACAAGACACTTAACTATGATGGGAATGATTGGACCCAATGGTAGTAGGGACCAACTGCAGCAGTTAATCGACAAAGACAAGGTGGGCATGGTTACCATAATGGACAGCAGAGTCAAAACAGTAATCAGAATACTCTGACTTGTGTGGAATTATGGCATTGGCTACTTAGTCATGGTGTTCTTAGTAGTGAAATACATGGCAAACTTACTAAATATTTACTTGATCTGTATAGAAAGAATTCTAGGTCACATTAACAGCAGTCTAGATTGAATCACCAGAATTCAAAGTCATGGCCTCTCTATTAATTCCCAGACTTGAGTCAGTTTACAGACTCACAAGCCCTTGAATGTAGTGGAGATGAGGTCCCTTTGAGGAAGGACCCCACTACATTAACAAAATTTATAATGTCAATCTTTCTCCCAGCATTTCCCAAAGGCATCTGGGACCATTTACAAGAGTGATCATTCATTGGGGTTTCAAAAGGAAATAATCAGACTTTTCAGGGATTACTAGATATTGGCTCTGAGCTGACACTAATCCCAGGAGAGCCCAAGTATCAATGTGGCCCATCAGTCAGAGTGGTGGCATATGGAGGTCAAGTTATTGATGGAATCTTAGCTCAGATGTGTCTCACAGTGGGTCCAGAGGGTCCCCAACCCATCCTGTAGTGATTTCTCCAGTTCCAGAATGAATAATTGAAATAGATATACTGAGCAATTGGCAGAACTCCCACATTGGGTCCCTGACGTGTGAAATAAGGGTCATTATGGTAGGAAAAGTCAACTGGAACCCATTAGAACTGCCTCTACCTACAAAGATAGTAAACCAAAAACAATACTACATCCCTGGAGGGGTTGCAGAGATTACTGCCACCATCATGGACTTGAAGGATGCAGGGGTTGTGATTCCCACCACATCCTCATTTAATTTGCCTATTTGGCCTGTGATGGATCTTGGAGAATAACAGTAGATTATCAGAAATTTAATCAGGTGGTGAGTCCAATTGCAGCTGTTGTTCTTGTTGTGGTTTCATTGCTTGAGCAAATTAGTACATCTCCTGGTACTTGGTATGCAGCTATTTATCTTGCTAATACCTTCATCTCAATACCAGTTTCAAAGGACCATCAGAAGCAATTTGTCTTCAGGTTCAAGGCCAACAATATACTTTCACAGTGCTTCCTCAGAGGTATATCAACTACCCAGTACTATGTCATAATTTAGTCTGTAGGGATCTTGATTGCCTTTCCCTTCCATAAGACATATCACTGGTCCATTATATTGATGACATTATGCAGATTGATGACTCTAGACTTATTGGTGTGACATCTAAATGCTAGAGGGTTGGAAATTAAATCAACAATAATTCAGGCACATTCCACCTCATTGATATTTCTAGGGGTTCAGTGGTATGGGGCATATTGAGATATCCCTAGTATATTGAAAGATAAGTTATTGTATCTGGCTTCCCCCACAACTAAAAAAGGAGTCACAATGTCTGGTAGGCCTCTTTGGATTTTGGAGGCAACATATCCCTCATTTGGGTGTGTTGCTTCAGCCTATTTATCAAGTGACTCAGAAAGCTCTCAGCTTTGAGTTGGGGGCCAGAAAAACAGAAGGCTCTGCAACTGATTCAGGCTGCCATGCAGACTGCTCTGCCACTTGGGCTATATGATCCAGCTGGTGCTTGAAGTGTCTGTAGCAGATAGAGATGCTGTCTGCAGCTTTTGGAAGGTGTATTGTAATACAAATCCCTGGGATTTTGGAGCAAAGCCCTGCCATCCTCTGCAGATAACTACTCTCCTTTTGAGAAACAGCTTTCGGCTTGTTAGTGGGATTTAGTTAAGACTGAACCCCTAACCATGGACCATCAAGTCACAATAAGGCCTGAACTACCAGCCATGAACTGGGTGTTTTCTGACCCACAGAGTCACAAAGTTGGATGTACACGGCAGCTCTCCATCATTAAATGGAAGTGGTATATCAGAGATCAGGCTTGAACAGGACCTGAAGGCACAAGTAAGTTGCAGAGGAAGTGATCCAAATGCCTGTAGTCTCCATTCCAGTCACATTACCCTCCCTCTCCCAGTCTGCACCTATGGCCTCATAGGGAGTTCCTTATGATCAGTTGACTGAGAAAAAGAAAACTTATGCCTGGTTTACAGATGGTCCTGCACAATATGCAGGCACCACTCAAAAGTGGACAGCAGCAGCACTGCAGCCCCTTTCTGGGACTTCCTTAAGGACAGTGGTGAAGGGAAATCTTCGCAATGGGAAGAGCCATGCATCTGGCTGTTCACTTTGCATGGAACAAGAGATGGCCAGATGTATGATTTTATATGGATTCATGGCCTGTGGCTAATGGCTTGGCTGGATAGTTTGGGACAGGGAAGGAGCATGATTGGAAAACTGGTGAAGAGGATGTATTGGGAAGAGGTATGTGGATAGATCTTTTTGAATGGGCCAAAGGAATAAAGATATTTGTGTCTCATATGAATGGCAACCAAAATGTGACTTCAGCAGAGGAGAACTTTAACAATGAGGTGGATAAAATGACATGTTCAGTGGAAACCAGTCATCCATTTTCCCAGCTACTCTTGTCACTGCCCAATGGGCTCATGAACAAAGTGGCCATGGTGGCAGGGATGACAGTTATGCATGGTCTCAGCAACATGGACTTCTACTTACCAAGGCTGATTTGGCTACCACAACTTCTAAGTGCCCAATCTGCCAGGAGCAGAGACCAACACTGATTTGGAACCATTCTTTGGGGTGATCAGCCATCAACCTGGTGGCAGGTTGATTACATTGGACCACTTCCATCATGGAAAGGACAGTGTTTTCTACTTACTGGAAAAGATACTTATTCTGGATATGGATTCACTTTCCTTGCGTGGAATGCTTCTGCCAAAACTACCATCCATGGACTTACAGAGTGCCTTACCCACCATCATGATATCCCACACAACATTGTTTCAAATCAAGGGACTCACTTCACAGCAAATGAAGTGCAGCAATGGGCCAATGCTCGTGGAATTCACTGGTCTTACCATGTTTACCATCCTGAAGCAGCTGGCTTCATAGAATGATCGAATGGCCCACTAAAAACACAATTACAATACAAACTATGTGGCAATACCTTCTTTAAGGGTTGAGTCAATGTTCACCAACAGGCTGTATATGCTCTAAATCAGTGTCCAATATATGGTACTCTTTCTCCAATAGTGAGGAACTAAGGGATGGAAACAGGAGTGGCACCACTCACTATTACCGCTAGTAACCCACTCAAAAAATTTTTGCTTCTTGTCTCTGCTACCCTGTGCTCTGCAGGTCTGGAGATCTTAGTCTCAAAAGGAGGAACACTACCACCTGGAGGCACAATATTGATTGCATTGAACTGGAAGTTAAGAATGCCACCTGGCCATTTTGGCTTCCTCATGCCTCTGGATCAATAGACAAAGAAATACATTACTTTACTATCTGGTTTGATAGATTCTGATTACCAAGGGAAAATTGGATTGACATTAAATAATGGAGGTAAAGAAAAATATGTCTGGAATACAAGAGATTCTTTAGGATGTCTCTTAGTACTACCATTCCCTGTGCTTAAAGTCAATGGAAAATTACAGCAATCCAATTCTGATATGACTACTAATGGCCCAGACCCTTCAGGAATGAAGGTTTGGGTCAGCCCACCAGGTAAAGAACCATGACCAGCTGAGGTGCTTTCTGAGGGCAAGGGAAATATGGAGTGGGTGGTTGAAGAAGGTAGTTCTGAATATCAGCTACAACCATGTGACCAATTGCAGAAATGAGAACTGTGATTGTTGTATTTCTTCATTGTATACATGCATCAAATATTTTTTGTTTCCTTCTGTTATGAGCTATGGAATGCAAACAGGGTTAATGTGTTTCAGTTTAACGTGTTAGTGTATTAGGTTTGGTGTAAATATGACTTTATAATTGTACTTATTTAGATATTATATATGTTTAAGGAGATGTGTACAACTGCCAAGTTGACAAGGTCTGGACTGTGATTGTTGGAGTTGTGTGTCAACTTGGCTGGACCACAATTTTGAGTGGTTTAAGAAGTTTTTATGTGGGTTATTTCCATGATGGGATCAGATGTGTATGTTTTGAACAGCCAATCGATTGAAAGGGAGTTTCCCTAAGGGTGTGGCCAGCTTCCAACATATTTATGGACTTCCTGGGAAAAAGAAACACTCTTCTGTGGATCAGAATCTTGTTGTGCTGCCTACAACTGTCAGTGAGCGAACAATCCACCCATTTGGCCTGGAGATCTTGGATTCATCATTCGTTGGAGTCAATAGCCAGTATACTGCCTGTCAACCTTGAGCTTATCATCCCCTACAGCTGTGAATGTCAGGAAAAGCCTCCAGCTTCACATTTGATCCAAGAACTTGGGACTTGCCAGCTTCTATAAGTGTGTGAGCCAAATTTCTAAGATAAATTTATCTCCATATATATATGTATATATAAGCTTTACTTGTTTTGCTTCTCTAGAGAACACAGCCTAACATAGTACTCATGAGGAACCTGTACATAGACCAGGAGGCTCTTTTTTGAACATAACAAAAGGATACTGGATGGCTCAAAATCAGGAAGGGTTGTAATGTTTTTCCATACATATTCAATCTGTATGCTGAGCAAATAATAAAAGAAGCTGGACTATATGAAGAAGAATTTTTCATCAGGATTGGGAGAAGGCTGATTAACAACCTGTGATATGCAGACCACAAACTTTGCTTGCTGAAAGTGAGGATGACTTGGAGCACTTACAGATGAAGACTAAAGACCACAGTCTGCAGTGTGGATTACACCTCAATATAAGGAAAACCAAAATTCTCACAACTGGACAAATAAGCAGCATCACAATAGATGGAGAAAAGATTGAAGTTGTCAAAGACTTCATATCACTTGGTTCTACAATCAACGCCAATGGAAGCAGCAGTCAAGACATCAAAAGATGTATTGCATTGGTAAAATCTGTTTCAAAAGACCTCTTTTAAATGCTGAAGAGCAAAGGTATCTCCTTAAAGACTAAGAAGTGCCTAATCCAAACCACAGTATTTTCAATCACCTCATATGTGTGTGAGAGCTGGACAATGACTAGAGAAGACTGAAGAAGAGTTGATGCTTTTGAGTTGTGGTGTTGGCAAAGAATGGTGAAAGTACCATGACCTGCTAAAAGAACTAACAATTCTGTCCTGGAAGAAGTGCAGCCAGAATGCTCCTTGGAAGTGAGAATGGCCAGACTTCATCTCCCCTACTTTGGTCATGTTGCTAGAAGAGACCACTCTCTGGAGAAAGATTTCATACTTTGTAAAGTATGAAAGAAGGGAAGGACCTCAACAAGATGATTGACATGATGGCTGCAACAATGGGCTCAGGCATAGTAGGGATCATGAGGCTGGTACAAGACCAGGCAGTGTTTCATTCTGTTGTACATAAGGTTCGTAAATGTCAGAGATGCCTCGATGGCACATAACAACAACAACACTGCATCACTAGGAGTTGGAATTGACTGGACTGCCATGGGTTTAATGACTAATGATGTTAAACATCTTGTTATGTGCTTATTGAACTTTGTATATATACTTTGCCGATTTTTTTTTAAATGAGTTGTTGTTGAAGTTGTTATTTGCCTATAGATTCCAAAGTAGGGTGAGAGGGTTTTTACTTTTTTTTTTTTTTTTCTCTTAA
>NW_006921808.1:3335308-3339531 GCF_000298275.1 Orycteropus afer afer
TCAGAAGGGACCATTCCCTGGAGAAGGATGTCATGCTTGGTAGGGTGGAGGGTCAACGAAAGAGGGGGAGGCCTTCAACGAGATGGATTGACACAGTGGCTCCAATGATGAGCTCAAGTATAGCAGGGATTGTGGGGCTGGCGCGGGATCGGGCAGTGTTTCATTCTGCTGTGTATAGGGTCGCTATGATTCAGAAACGACTCGACTGCACTTAACAACAACAACAACAACCATTCATACGATTTATTCTCTAGATTTAGCTCTTCTTCTCACAGATAATCAAAGATTCTAATATTCATTCACTAGCTTGAAATGTAGCTTTGATCATATACTCAATTTCTACATTCTTTTATCATTTTCTCAGGTTGTGGCCCATGTGTTACTTTGATGTCAGAAGGTATGCTCCTGGTATTTGAAATAACATCAGGATTACCCATGGTGGACAGGTTTCAGTGGAGCTTCCAGAAAAAGAGTATGAAAAAGTGATCTGTTTCTAAGAATAACAGCAGAGAATTGTCTCATATACTGTTGTAAGATTAGTCTTTCAAATTGGAAGATGTTTAAAATATGACTGGAGAAGAGCTGCTTCTTCAAAATGGAATTAACCTTATTAATGTGTGTGTTTGTTAAGTTGTGTGTCAACTTGGGTTAGTCTGGTTTTGAGTAGCTGGGCAACTGGATGCAGTTATTCCACATGATGAGACTGGTAACCAGCTCATGGTGGAATCTACTGGAGCTGCTGTCTTAGGGATGTGGTCTAATTCCAGCATATAATGAGAAATGTTGAGGAAGGTCTCTAGTTATTTTTTTTTTGGCATTTTTGGACCCTATATGTAGCTGAGTCTTCATTCAGCAGCCTGCCATGTTTCCTGCTGATCTTGGGACTGTCTTGGGACTTGAACTACTGGCCTGTGATGTTGTTTGGTAATCTTGAGACTGTGCCATTTTGTTTTTCAACCTTGGCTTTGCCAGCCTCAGCAGCCAACAACTGCCAGAGTGAAGAGATGCCTGCAGCTCCAGTGGGACAGGAGCAAGAAGCAGAACTGAAGCCCAAGTTCAAGGGGACTTCCCCTAGCCCCTAGAACTTTGTACTTTGAACTCAGACATCCAGACATCTAGCCTCCTAAACTGTAATAGAATAAATCCCTGATTGTTTCAAGCCATCCCATTTGTAGTATTTTCTGTTAGAGTGGCACTAGAGAACCAAAACAACACGGATGGTGTCAAGCTTTCAGGACCTTCATTTTCTGATATGGCATGACTCAAAATGAGAAGAATCATATGAAAACATCCATTAATAATTGGAACATGGAATGTGCAAAGTATGGGTGTAGCAAAATTTGAGGTCATAAGAAGTAAAATAGATTGATATCCTAGGCATTTGGTGGTACTGTTTTTAGGTGCCAATGAGCTGGTTCTGACTCACAGCAACTCTGTGTACAACAGAATGAAACACTACCTGGTCCTGCACCATCCTCACTATTGTTGATAAGTTTGAACCCATTGTTGCATCCAATGTGTCAATACATCTCCTTTAGGGTCCTCCTCTTTTTCACTAAGCCTCTCCTTTACCAAGCATGATGTCTTTCTCCCTCCTAATAACATGACAAAAGTATGAGACAAAGTATTACCATCCTCACTTCTAAGGAGCATCTGGCTGTACTTCTTCCAAAATATTTTCTCACTCTTCTTGCAATTCATGGTATATTCAATATTCTTCATTAATGGCATAATTCAAATGCTTCAATTCTTCTTCAGTCTTCCTTATTCATTGTCCAGATTTCACATACATATGAGGCTATTGAAAATACCATGGCTTGGGTCAGGCACACCTTACTCCTCAAAGTGACATTTTTGCTCTTTAACACTTTAAAGAGGTCTTTTGCAGCCGATTTGCCCAGTGCAATACAATGTGGTTTCTTGAATGCTGCTTCCATGGATGTTGATTGTGGTCCAAGTAAAATGAAATGTTTGACAACTTCAATCTTTTCCCCATTTATCATGATATTCCTTTTGGGTCCAACTGTGAAGATTTTTGTTTTCATTGTGTGGTGGTATAATCCATACAGAAGGCTGTAAACTTTAATCTTCATCAGTAAGTGCTTCAAATCTTCCTCACTTTCAGCAAGCAAGGTTGTGTCATTTGCATATTGCAGATTGTTAATGAGTCTTCTTCCAATCCAGATACCACGATCTTCTTCATATAGTCCAGGTTAAATTATAGTACTGGGCATTATTCACCTGAAATGGATTGGTATTACCCATTTTGAAATGCACAATCATGTAGTCAGCTATGTCAGGAATGACAGATTGGAGAAGAATAGTATGGAATTGTCAAAAAGAACATTGTAAGATCTATCTTGAAGTATAACACTGTTAGTGATAGGATAGTCTCCATATGTCTACAAGTAAGACCAGTTAATATGACTTTTGTTCAAATTAAGTCACCTTACTACTAAAGCCAAAGATGAAGAAATCAAAGTTTTTACCAACTTGTGCAGTCTGAAATTGACTAGATGTGTAATCAAGATGCATTGATAATTATTGGTGTTTGGTAAGCAAAAGGTGGAAACTAAGAAGAAAGAGCTGGAAAATATGGCTTTAGTGAGAATTGACAGTGGAGATCACATGCTAGCATTTTGGAAGACCAATGACATATTCATTGAAAGTATATTTTTTAAGCAACGCAAACAACAATTATACATGTGGAGTTTACCAGAATAAACTCTGCAGTGATAAAACCTCTTACATCTGTGTGAAAAAGATGATGGAGATTCTCAATATCCTGAGTTAGAATAAGGCCAGGGGCTAACTGTGGACAGATCATTAATTGCACATATGAAAGTTAAAATTGAAGTTAAAGAAAATTAAATAAGTTCACAAAGACAAAATATGAACTTGGGTATACCCCACCTCTACCACTTGTCTTTCAGTTTGGTTGTGACTTTCATGCTGTGAAGTTAACATCTATACAATCATTGTTTCAAATGCCAGTAGGGTTACCCAGGTTGGACAGGTTTCAGCAGACCTTCCAGACAAAGATAGACTGAAAAGAAGGATGGGGCCATTCACTTCTGAAAAACTGGTGGCTGAAATCCTTATGAATAGGACTTCCAGCAAGATGATGGAATAGGCAGACAAGCTACACAGACCCTGTGCAACAAAGCAATGAGAAACCAACTGAAACCAATATAGAAGATAAAATTGAATTCTGGAACCCAGAGCTTTGAAGGGAAGGATAAAGAAGAGGATTAAAAACAAACTAATGGAAGGAGGGTAAGATGGTGGAATAGGCAGACAAACTACACAGACCCTCTTCAACAAAAAAAAAAAAAGGAAAACCAATTAACACAGATACAGAAGATAATCCTGGAGCCCTGAGCTTTGAAGGGAAGCATACTGAAGTGGACTAAATTCCAAGTAGAAGAAGAACCTGCATGAAAACATCAAAGAAGAAGATATACAGAGCTGTGGTCTGTCAGCAATCCTGATGGCATGGAGAGCATGGATATTGCTAAGTGGTGTTAGGACCTAGGAATTAACCTAAAAATCAGACCTGCTATCAAGGAGCTGCATGGAGTACTGTACTGGTGGCTGGTGAACAAAAGGGAAAGCTGCGAAGAAGGAGATGGGCTGAGCTGTGGAATTTTGGCTGTCCAGAGGATGCTCCATTTTGAATGTTTACAAGCAGTTTGACCACTTGGAATATTTAAGGTGACAGTGTTTTCTCAGATTCCAGGACCCAAGAATAAGCTCAACTTGCCAGGGACTGCGAAGACATTCTTGACATGAAGGTTGGAAATATGCGATATTCCCCTTGTTAGTCTTATACCCCACATCCTCTTGGTGAACAGAGGTGTAGCCATCCCTCACTTCCAACCGCCATTGGGGCCAACTGGAATTCCATCCCAGTCTGTGTGCTCTGATGGAAACTGGATGCCCTGCCCTGCCCAGATATTTTTTTCCTTATTATTTTTTCCAGTTTGCTTATTTTTGTCTGTTTTAAAATTATTATTACTTTTTTTTGTACTTTTAATTATTATTTTTTTATTATTCCTTTCCCAGGTTCTAGTTTTCACCTTATTCTCTCTTCTCTGTTCCAGCTTCCCATTTTTATCTTTATCCCCATTCCTTGATTTTCTTTTTGCGTTTTTCTCATTTTTTCTTCATTTTTCTCCTACTCTACCTCTTTTCTCTTATTGTCCCCTCTTAGATATATATAT
>NW_006921808.1:3339631-3394646 GCF_000298275.1 Orycteropus afer afer
AATGTATTTTTTGTTCACTTGCTTTTACTTTTTTGATGGTTTTTCAATTGTTGTTTTTGTCTCACTGAGTGGGAGATGGCAACCTTGCCCATAAAACACAACCACATACACAACTCCTGCAGCTCCACTTACTGAGTGAAAGCTACCACTTCCTTCACAACCAACTGGCCAATGATAAATGACCACCAATAAGAGTATGACTCACCATTAACTGCTCTTCACAAACACTTAACAGAGATCTAAATATAGCAATGTCACAAAGTCTTAGAGACAACAGATCATCACAGTCCACACAAAGAAACAAGATAAAGCAATAGAAACAAGGGAGCAGCATACAGACCCAGAACACATCCCTATGGAAGAAGCAGTATTGGAACTCTCTGATAAAGAATTCAAAAGAACTATATTTAGATGTCTTCAAAGGATTGAGGGACACACCAAGGAAAACATTGAAAAAATTAAGAAAAACAAAGACAAAACCCTAGAACAATCTCAGAAGAAAAGACAAGAATAAAAGGACAAAATAAATGCATAATTAGAATTGATACAAAATTTACAGATAGAAATCCAGAAGACTAACACTAAATTTTCAGAAATAGATAACTCATTGAAAGGAAAAAGGAGTAGAATTGAATAAATAGAAGACAGAATTAGTGAGATTGAAGACAAATACCTTCTTTGGAAAGCGATCAATCAGAAAAAAGACAAAACAAAATGAAGAAAGCCTAAGGTTCACATGGGATGCCATGAAAAGGAATTGTTGTTGTTATGTGCTGTCAAGTTGGTCCTGACTCATAGTGAACCCCCGTGGGTTTCTGAGGCAGTATCACTATGGAAGTAGCTTACCCAAACTTCCTTCTGAGGAGTGGCTGGTAGGTTTGAACTGCCAGCCTACTGGTTAGCAGTCAAGTGCTTTAGGCACTATGGTGCCAGAGCTCCTTCCAAAGGAATAGCCTATGTGTAACCAGAATTTCAGAACAAGAAAAGGAAGAGAAAACTACTGAGAAAATTGTCCAAGATTTGTTGGAAGAGAACTTCCCTGATATAATGAAAGATGAAAACATATCCATTAAGGAATCCCAAGGAACACCACACAGGATAGACCCCCAAAAGAAAATCACCAAGCCATATCATCATCAAACTCATCAAAGCCAAAGATAAAGAAAGAATACTTACGGCAGCACAGAAAAAGCAAAAACTTTTTTTTCAACCAATAAGACAAAGGACAACTAATAAGGATAAGCTCTGATTTCTGGAAAGAAACCATGCAGGCAAGAAGGCAATGGGAAGGTACATATAAAATCCTGAAAGACAAAAATTTTGAACCAAGAATTATATACCCAGCAAAACTGTACCTTAAATATGATGGTGAAATAGGAGATTTCCAGATAAGCAGAAATTAAGGGAATTTGTTAAACCAGATAAACTTTACAAAAGATACTATGGGAAGGCCTTTGAATAAAGAAGCAATAATAGCAAA
The DNA here is from genome assembly GCF_000298275.1 of Orycteropus afer afer. NCBI lineage: Eukaryota > Metazoa > Chordata > Mammalia > Tubulidentata > Orycteropodidae > Orycteropus > Orycteropus afer. The sequence goes on from NW_006921808.1 coordinate 3,341,112, forward strand.
CAACAACCAGCCATTAACATACAAGATGACATAACCCATAAACCAACACAACAATGGAAGTATCCAAAGTAAAATAAGCTTACAAGATTATAAGCAGGGAAACGGAGATATCAACTGGCAAATTAGGACAACTACAAACCAAAAAGAGGGAAAAAATTGTGTAGTTACAAAACTTCTAAATGGTGAGGATGTCAAGAGAGTTGCAAGATAGAATGGACTTTTCTAAATTTGGGGAGAAAATTATAAATCACAAGGAAACCAAAAAGAAAAATGATAAACCTTCACATCACAGTAAAAAAGAGGACAAGCACAAATATTTAACAAATATTAAAACAATAGCAACAAAGGAAATGATATCACAATTCATAAATATTATGAACTCAGCACAGAAAATTATAGGGAACAAAGAAACCAGAAACCCCATGAAAAAACACATAACAAAATGACAGCAACCAGTCCATACTAGTCAATAATTACACTGAATGCAAACAGATTAAATGCACCACTCAAGAGACAGAGTTACAGACAGGATAAAACATAACCATCAATATGCTGTCTACAAGAGACATGTCTTAGAGACAAAGACAAAGGTAAACTAAAAATTGAAGGTTAGAAAAAGATATATTAAGCAAATTACAACCAAAAAAGGCAGGAGTGGCAATATTAATTTCTAATAAAGTGACTTTAAGACAAAAAAAACATAATAAAAGACAAGGAAGGACATTACATAATGATTAAAAGATCAATTGAACCAGAGGACATAGCCATAATAAATATCTATAACCCAATTAAAGAGCCCAAAAATACATAAATCACACTTTAACAAAATTGAAAAGACAAATAGATGATTCCACAGTCATACTAGGAGACTTTAATATACCATTTTCAATGAAAGATAGAAAAACTGGAAACAAAAACAAAGATGCAGAAGAGCTAAACAATACAATCCACCAACTTGACTTTATAGATATCTAAAGAGCACTTCACCTAACAACAGTGCAATATACATTTTTTTTTTTCAGTACACATGGACCATGTTCCATGATAGGCCATGTGGTAGTTATGTTTGTGTGTCAACTTGGCTGGCCCTATGATTTGGTAACATTGGGACTATGCCATTTTACTTGTCCACCTTGAGTTTGTCGGCCTCAGCAGCCAGCAGCTGTCTGAGTGAAGAAATGCCTCCAGCTCCAGTGGGCCAGGAGCAGGAAGCAGAGCTGGACCCCAAGTTTGAGAGGCTTTCACCCAGCCCCTAGACCTTGGCACTTTGAACTTGGACTTAAAGCCTCCAAATTGTAAGAATAAACTCCTGTTTGTTAAGGGCTTCCCATTTGTGGTATATTCCTGTCAGAGTGGCACTAGGTAACCATAACAGAATTTGGTACTGAGAGAGTGGGGTGCTGCTCTGACAGATACCTAAAATATGGAAACAGGAGTGGAGTGCATCCTTGACCCAAGACCCTGGCAGAGAGACCCCAGAATACGTCATAACAGACAGCAGGGACAGAGCCCAGAGACCAGCATGAGAGATGGCTGGAGCAGAGGCTAGAAAACTGGCATGAGACAGCCACAGCCTTACTAGCCCATGGAGGGGAAAATTTGATGCTTTTGGTTAGGTGGCTTCCTGGTGGAGTGGGTTGCCTTGGGACATTAATTGGTGAAGAGACTGGTATAAAATGGAGTAGCAAGTTGGCCAGCCCACGGAGCAAGAAAGCTAAATGTCTTTTGGGGCAAGAAGATTCCTGGCAGAGTGGGTTGCCCTCGGGCATTAATTAGCAGAAGCGGAGAGACCAAGGAAGTAGAAGCAGAGTTGCCTCAGCCTGAAAGGGCAGGACCATGGCCTTTGGGGTGGAATGATCACAGCCCCCTAGGTTTCAAAAAGCCAAGCCTTCACCACCTTGGTTCTGCAGTGTGGGGCTGCTCGTTCACGTGAGCCAGTGGGATGGAGCCATAGCCACTGCCCAAGAGTGAGGGGGTGGGGCTGCCATGCCCAAGAGGGAGACGAACAGCCCTCCAGCCCAAGGGGGTGAGGTCACCACTCAGGAACTAGGGGACTGGAGCCACCCAGTGAGGAGATCTGTACAGATGCCACCCAATGAAGATCTGTACAGATGCCAAGTTGGCAAGGGGTGGGACTGTCATAGTTATGTTTGTGTGTCAACTTGGCTAGGCCTAGTTGAGTGGCTGGGCAGCTGGATGTAGTATTCCCTATGATGAAACTGGCAATCAGCTCCATGGTGGGATCTACCACAAGCAGCTGAGTAGCTGCCTTTGGGAATGTGGTCTGCTTCCTGTATTTAAGGAGAAGTCTTGGGAATGGTCTCTAGCCCATGGCATGCTTGGACCCTGCATGTAGCCACGTCATTGATCAGCAGCCTGCTATGCTCTGCCGACTTTGGGACTTACAATGGACTTAAGTTAATGGCTTAGTAACATTGAGATTGTGCCTTTTGACTTGTCAATCTTGGGGCTTTCTCAGCCTCAGCAACCAGCAGCTGACTGAGTGAAGAAATGCCTCCAGCTCCAGTGGGCCAGGAGCAGGAGGCAGAGCTGGATCCCAAGGATGAGGGTTTTTCACCCAGCTCCTAGAGCCTGGCACTTTGAACTTGGACTTAAAGCCTCCAAATTGTAAGAATAAACTCCTATTTGTTAAGACCATCCCATTTGTGGTAAATTTCTGGTCAGAGCTGTACTAGGTAACCGGAGCAGAATATATGTTAGGCCATAATGCAAGTCTTAATACATTTTAAAACACTGAAATACTTCAAAGCATCTTCTAAGATCATGATGCTATCAAATTAGAAATCAACAATAGGAAGATCAACAGTAAAAGAGCAAAAACATGGAAACTAAACAACACCTTCCTGAAGAAAGATGGGGTAAGAGAAGAAATAAAAAATGAAATTGAAAAATTCCTTGACTCAAATGAAAATGAAAATACAACACACCAATATCTTTGGGATACTGCCAAAGCAGTGATCAGAGATCAATTTACACCAATAAATGCACACTATCAAAAAAGAAGAAAGAGCCAAAATCAACACTTTATACCAACATCTCCAACAATTAGAAAAAGGTCAACAAGAAAAGCTTACAGTCACCAGAAGAAAGGAAATAATAAATATTCAAACAGAAATAAATGAAACATAAAATAAAAAGAAAATAGAAAAAAATCAACAAGACTAGAAGTTGATTTTTTTAAAAAGACCAATAAAATTGTCAGACCACTGGCAAATTTAACAAAGGAAAAGAAGGAGAAAATACAAATAACATGAATAAGAAATGGAATGGCCAACATCACCACAGAATCAACTGAAATAAAAAGGATAATATCAGGATACTGTGAAGAACTCTACTCCAACAAATTAGAAAATCTGGAAGAAATGGGCAGACTTCTAGAAACACACTACTTAGCTGAACTAACACAGACTGAAGTGGAAAACTTGAACAGATGGGTAACAAAATTGGAAATTGAACATGTCATAGAAATTACCAATAAAAAAGTCCTGGCCCAGACAGTTTCACTGGACAATTCTACCAAACCTTCAGAGAAGAACTCACCACAATCCTACTCAAATTATTTTAAAACATAGAAAAGGAAGAAATCCTCCCAGATTCATTTTACGAAGCAAGCATAGCCTTCATACCAAAACCAGGCAAAGACACCAATCAAAAGGAAAACTACAGACCAATATCCCTCATGAATATTGATGCAAATATCTTCAACAAAATCCTAGCCAATAGACTCCAACAACATATCAAGTATATCATTCATTATGACCAAGTGGGGTTCATATCAGGTATGCAAGGATGGTTCAGCTTTAGAAAAACAATCAACATCCTCCACCACATAAATTAAACAAAGAAGAACCACAAGATCGTATCAATTGATGCAGAAAAGGCATTTAATAAAATCCAATACTCATTCCTGATCAAAACTCTCCGCAAAATAGGAATAGAAGGGACATTCCTCAAAATAATAAAGGACATCTATGCAAAACCAACAGCCAACATTATACTCAATAGAGAGAGACTGAAACCATTCCTGTTGTGAGCAGGAACCAGATAAGGATGCCCACTATCACCACTTCTATTCAACATTGTACTGGAAGTCCCAGCCAGGGTCACAAGGCAAGAAAGGGAGATCAAAGGCATACAAATTGGTAAAGAAGAAGTCAAACTATCCCTATTTGCTGATAATATGATCCTATACCTAGAAAACCCAAAGCCTCAGTCAAAAATCTACTGGAACTACTTGAGAGATTTAGCATCATGGAAAGATACAGATCAACATCCAAAAATCAGTTGGATTCCTCTACACCAGCAGAGATTGCTGAAAATAAAATAATGAAATCAATACCATTTACAATAGCTACCACAAAAATAAAGTACTGGGGAGCAAATCTTACAGGAACAAGAAAACTACAAAGCACTACTCCAAGAAATCATAAAAAAAAAAAAAAACTATTACTGACAGAAGAAAATACCATGCTTGTGAATAGGAAGATTGAATATTAAATATTGTGAAAATGTCAACTCTACCCAAAGAAATCTATACATCCAATGCAATCTCAATCCAGATCCCATCAACATTTTTTAAGGATATGGAAAAGCAATCACTAACTTTATGTGGAAAGGAAAGAGACCCCGGGTAAGCAAAGCACTACTGAAGAAGAACAACAAAGTAGGAGGTCTCACACTGCCAGATCTCAAAACCTACTGTACAGCCACAGTAGTCAAAACTGCCTGATACTGGTACAATGACAGACGCATAGACCAATGGAATAGAATTGAGAACCCAGAAATAGATCCATTGACCTATGGTTAATTGATCTTTGACAAAGGGCCAAAATCCATTAAATGGTGAAGAAATTGTCTGTTTAACAAAAGGTGCTGGCAAAACTGGATATCCATTTTCAGAAAATGAAACAAGATCTACACTTTACACCATACACAAAAATTAATTGCAGATGTGTCAAAGACTTAAATGTGAAACCTAAAACTATAAAGCTCCTCAAGGAAAAACTAGGAGCAAAATTAGAGGCCCTAATATATGGCATGGGAGCTCTGGTAGCATAGTGCCTAAGGCAGTTGACTGCTAATCAGAAGGCTGGTGGTTCAAACCCATCAGCCACTCCCCAGAGGGAAGGTTGGGAAATCTACCTCTGTAGTGATACTGCCTCGGAAACCCAAGGAGGGGTTGCTATGAGTTGGGTTCGACTCGATGGCATATAACAACAACAATATATGGCATAAATAGACTATCAAAATGTACAACAGAAGATAAACTAGGTGAATGGGACCTTATAAAAATTAAATTTTTATGTGCTAGCAAAGACTTCTCCAAAAGAGTAGAAAGAGAACCTACACACTTGGGAAAAAATATTTGCCAATGGCACATCTGATAACAGGTTTATCTCCAGAATTTATAGAAAACCCCAACACCTCAACAGCAGAAGACAAGTAACCCAATTCACAAGATGGGCAGAAGATATGAATAGACACTTCACCAAAGAGGATATTCAGGTGGCCAACAAACATAAGAAGCTCAAGATCCTTAGCCTTTAGACAGATGCAAATCAAAATGACAGTGTTCTGATTACCTAGTACCACTCTCCAGGTACCATATTCTGTTTTGGTCACCTAGTGCCACTCTGACAAGCATATGACACAAATGGAATGGCTTGAAAAAACAGTTTATTCACTTACAGTTTGAGAGGCTAGAAGTCCAAGTTCCAAGTGCCAGGCTCTAGGGGCTGGGTGAAAGCCCCTTGACCTTGGGCTGCAGCTCTGCCTCTTGCCTCCAGCCCATTGAAGCTATAGGTATCTCTTCACCCAGGCAGCTACTGGCTGCTGAGGCTCACAAGTCCAAGGTCAACAAATAAAATGACACAGTTCTGATGTTACTACCCCACATGGCAGGCCATTAATTCAAGTCACTGAAAGTCCCAAGGTCAGCAGAACGTGGCAAGCTGCTGAACAAAGACTAAGCTACATGCAGGGTTCAATTGTGCCATAAGCTAGAGACTATACCCAAAGTGGCTACATACATAAAGGAAGCAGACCAGATACCCAAAGGCAGCTACCCAACTGCTTCCAGTAGATTCCACCATGGAGTTGATTACCAGTCTTATCATGGGGAATACTAAATCCATCTGCCCACCCACTCAACCATGACTAGCCAAGTTGACACACAAACTTAAGCACTAAAATTCCACCCTTTGTCAACTTGGCACCCGTACAGATCTTCAGTGGGTGGTATCTATACAGATCTCTTCATTGGGTGACTCCAGTCCCCTAGTTCCTGAGTGGTGACCTTACCCCCTTGGCCTGGTAGGCCCTGTTCCTCTACCTCTTGGGCATGCACCCTGCTCCCTCACTCTTGGGCAGCAGCTATGACTCCATCTCACTAGCTCACATGAACAAGCAGCCCCACACTGCAGAACCAAGTTGGTGAAGTTTTGGCTCTTTGAAACCCAAGGGGCTGTGCTGGTTCCAGCCCCAAAGGCTGTGGTCCTACCCTTCAGGCTGAGGCAGCTCTGCTTCCCATTTCCTTGGTCTCTCTGCTTCTGCTGATTAATGCTGAAGGCAAACACTCCTCCGGAAATCCTCCTGCCCAAAAAGCACTCAGCTTTCTTGCTCCGTATGCTGGCCAACCTGCTACTCCATCTCATGCCAGTTTCTTCTACCAATTAATGACTGAAGGCAACCCAATCCACCAGAACGCCACCTACCCAGTGGCACCCAGCTTTCTTCTCCATGGGCTGGTAAGCCTGTGGCTGTTTAATACCAGTCTTTGGGCTCTGCTACTGCTGTCTCTCATGCTGGTCTCTTGACTCTGCTCCTGCCATCTCTCACACTTATATCTCGGCTCTGCTGCTGCCATCTCTCATTCTTCATACTGGTGTCTCTCTGCCAGGGTCTCGGGTCAAGGATGCACACCACTCCTGTTTCCACATTTTAGGTATCTGTCAGAGAAGCACCACACTCCCAGTACCATATTTTGTTCTGGTTATCTAGTACTGCTTTCTATGTACCATATTCTGTTTTGGTTACCTGGTGCTATTCTAACAAGCATATACCACAAAAGGAATGTCTTGAACAAACAGGAGTTTATTCTCTTACAGTATAGGAGGCTAGAAGTCTGAATTCAAAATGTCAGGCTCTAGGTGCTGTGTGAAAGCCCCTCGATCTTGGGCTTCAGCTCTGCCTCTTGCTCCTGACCCACTGAATCTACAGGCATCTCTTCACTCAGGCATCTACTGGCTGCTGAAGCTAACAAGCCCAAGGTCAACGAATAAAATGGTGCAGTCCCAATGTTACCAAACCACATGGCAGGCTATTAACTCAAGTCCATTGAAAGTCCCAAGGTCAGCAGAGCATAGCAGTCTGCTGAACAATGACATGGCTACATGCAGGGTTCAAGCAAGCCATAAGCTAGAAACCATTCCCAAAGCTGTTCTTTATATATGGGAAGCAGCCCATATACCCAAAGGCAGCAACTCAGTTGCTCCCAGTAGATTCCACCATGGAGTTGATTACCAGGTTCATCATGGTCAATACTACATCCAGCTCCCCAGCCACTCAACCAGGCATAGCCAAATTGACACACAAAGTTAACCACTGCAAACAGTGAGATACCATCTTGTCCCACCACTAGCAGCAAAGTTCAACAAGACAGAAAATAACAAATGCTGGCAAGGATGTGGAGAGATTGAGACTCTCACACACCGCTAGTGGGACTGTCAAATGATACAACTGCTGTGGAAACAATGTGATGATTCCTTAAAAAGTTGGAATTAGAAATACCATTTGACATAACAGCTCCATTTATATGTCCTAAAGAAGTGAGAGCTAGGACAAGAACAGATATATGAACACCCATGTTCATTACAGCACTATTTACAGTAGCCAAAAGAGGAAAACAACCTAAGTGCCCATCATCAGAAAAGTGTATAACTGAACTATGGTACATACACACTATGGAACATTATGCAACCCTAAAGAAAAACATAGAATCTGCAAAACACCACATAACATGGAAGAACTTGGAGGACATTATGATAAGTGAAATAAGTCAATCACAGAAGGACAAATATTGCATTAGTCCATTATTGTAAAAATTGAAGGAAAGGTTTATCTATAGAAGGAAATTTTCTTTGTTGATTACCAGGGGTGGAAGGGAAAAGGAGGGAACACTGTTAGATTGGTAGAGACGAGTATTGATTTGGGTGAAGAGAAGGACAATGTACCAAATGTGAGTAATCAACACGGTGGCATTGAGGAAGAGGAAGACATAGTTCCATAGGAGGTATAGACAACAAAGATGAACCCTTTTACATACACAGTACTGTGTTGTTAGTGAAGGCAAATATTGATCTACAGGTGGAAAGATGGGTGGACAGACTAAACTGTTAGGTATGTCTATGCAGGGGCAGTGTGCCCATGACTATGTATAGGGTTCACAGACAATGTTTCTACAAGTGTATTTGTATGTTCTGTAAGAATTCTCGTGTATATAGTAGAGCTGACAAGGTACAAGATTGTAGTGACTTCTTGGCCACAACAAGCTACCCAGAGGGAGGGAGTAGCTGGACCTGTGGGCTCTGGACCATAGTCTCAGGGGACATCAAGCTCAATTGGCATAACTTACATAAAAACATCATTCCACATCCTCCTTTTGCAAGTAGTGACTGGGGTCTTAAAAGCTTGCAAGTAGCCATATAGAAGCAAACATGGATCTCTCCTCATCCAGAGCAAAGAAGAATGAAGAAAACCAAAGATTCATGGAAATAATTAGTTCAAGTGACTGGCACACAGTGGGATCTTCAGCCTATACCACTATGAGACCAGAAGTACTAGATGGTGCCTGGCTGCCACTGTCAATCACTCAGAGGGGGATCTATGTAGGAGATCCTGGATAGAGTGAGAGAATAATGTGAAACAAAACTCACAATCATTAAAAAAAAAGGGGGGGTGGGGAGAAGGTTTGCTGATCTGATAGAGCCTGGGGGAACCTGTGTGACTATGGCACCTATCTGCCCTTCAAGCTTGGAAATGAACTCATTCCTGTGGCTTCCAGCCAAAAATGAAAAAAAGACAGGCATATGAGCTGAACATTTATATTAGGTAGAGATACACTCCTTGGAGAGATCAATCATGGGAGAATAGAAGGGCTGTGTATGCACAGCTTATGGGGCAGGAGTGCATGGGAGTGAATGACACAGGGAAGAGGTAACTATGGGGAGGAAGTGGGAGGGGAGCTGTTGCATTGTGGGAAATTGCAGTCAATGTCATGACACAAAGTGTATGTGAGCTGCTGTATGGAAAGTGAATTTGCTGTGTAAACTTTCACACAAATCACAATAAAAAAGAAAAAAAAAAAAAAAAAAAAAAACCTAGTAGAAAAACCAGAATAAAAACAGTGAGTAAGGAGACAAATGGAGTTATAGAGTACTGGCTGTTCTGAGGGCCAGTCATTTTGGATACTTGCAAGCAGTGTCCCATTTACAACCAAGGATCAGCTCTGTTAACCAAGGACTACATGGGCAACTGCACTGTTGGCTGGCAACTAGGAAAAAAAAAAAAAAAAAAAAAAAACAGCAAAGAAGGATACAAACAGAGCTAGTGTGCTAGGCTGGGTTCTCTAGAGAAGCAAAACCAGTAAAGCATACATATACATATAGAGAAAGAGAAATTTATCTTAGGAAAATAGCTTATACAGTTATAGAAGCTGGCAAATCCCAAGTTCTTGAATCAAACATCAAGCTGGAGGCTTTTCCCAACTCACACAGCTTCAGGGGCTTATGAGCTCAAGTATGGCAGGCAGTGTGGTGGTTAAGTTGGTGTGTCAACTTGGCTAAGCCTATGTGTTAGACTGGGTTACCTAGAGAAACAAAAAACAGTAAAGCTTTTATATATGTATATATGTAGAGAAATTTATCTTAGGAAAATGGCTCACACACTTATAGAAGCTGGTAAGTCCAAAGTTTCTGGATCAAATGTCAAGCTGGAGGCTTTTCCTGGCTCTTGCAACTATAGGGGCTGAGGAGCTCAAGGCTGGCAGGCAGTACACCAGCTGTTGACTTCAACGAATGACAAATCCAAGATCTCCAGGTCGAATGGTGGACTGTTCACTCACAGAGAGTTGTAGGCAGCACAACAGAATCGATCCGCAGAAGAATATCTCTCTTCCCAGGATGTCCTTGGATATACTGGAAGCAGGCCACACCCCTAGAGAAACTCCCTTTCAACAGATTGGCCACTCAGAACATAGTCATCTGATCCCATCATGTGAACAACCACACCACAACTCCTCAAACCACACAGAATTGTGGTCCAGCCAAGTTGACACACAGCTCCAGCTATCATAGCCTGGTTGAGTGGCTGGGTAGCTGGGTGTAGTATTGCCCATGATGAGACTGTTAATCAACTCCATGGTGGAATCTACTGTGAGTAGCTGAGTAGCTGCCCTAGGGATGTGGTCTGCTTCCTGTATATAAGGAGAAGCCTTGGGAAATGGTCTCTAGCTTATGGCATGCTTGAACCCTGCTTGTAACTGGATTGCCATGCTCTGCTGACCTTGAAACCTTTAATGGACTTGAATTAGTGGCCTGTCATGTGGTTTAGTAACATTGGGACTGTGCCTTATTACTTGTCAACCTTGGATTTTTCAGACTCAGCAGCCAGCAACTGAATGAAGAAAAGCCTCCAGCTTCAGTGGGCTGGGAGCAGGAGGCAAAGCTGAAGGCCAAGGTTGAGTGGCTATCATCCAGCACCGACAGCCTGGCACTTTGAACTCAGACTTAAAGCCTGCAAATTTTAGGACTAAACTCCTGATTTTTCAAGCCATCCCATTTATAGTACATATTCTTGTCAGAGCAGTACTAGGTAACCAGAACAGGAAGAATACCGTCTGTTGACTCCATTGAAGGACGAATCCAGATCTCCAGGCCGAATGGTGGATTGTTCACTCACGGACAGTTGTAAGCAGCACAACAGGATTCCAATACACAGAAGAGTGTCTCTTTTCCCAGTATATCCATAAATATATTGGAAGCAGGCTACACCCTTAGGGAAACTCCCCTTCAATGGATTGGCTGCTCAAAACATATACATCCGATCCCATCATGGGAATAACCCACATCACAACTGCTTAAACCACACAGAATGGTGGTCCTGCCAAGTTGACACACAGCTCCAACTATCACAGTCCACCCCTTGTCAACTTGGCAGTTGTATACATCTTCTTAACCATATATAATATCTAAATAAGGATATCTAAATAATATCTAAATAAATATAATATCTAAATAAATAAGATAAATAAAGTCATATTTGTACCTAACATGATACACTAACACATGTACAACCTAAACATATTAACCTTGATTACATTTCACAGTTCATAACAGAAGAAAACAAAAATATTTGATGCACATATACAATGAAGAAATATAACAATCACAGTCCTCGTTTCTGCAACTGGTCACATGGTCATAGCTGATATTCAGAACTGCCTTCTTCAACTACACATTCCATATTTCCCTTGCCCTCAGGAAGCACTTCAGCTGATCGTGGTTATTTGCCTGGTGGGGTGACACAAACCTTAATTCCTGAAGGGTCTGGGCCATTAGAATTTTTATCAGTATTGGATTGCTGTAATTTTTCATTGACTTTAATCACAGGGCATGGTAGTACTAAGAGATGTCCTAAAGAATCTCCTGTATTACAGACATTCTTCTTTACCTCCATTAAATAATGTCAATCCAATTTCCCTTTGGTAATCAGAATCTATCACACCAGATAGTACAGTAATGCCCTTCTTTGTCTGTTGATCTAGAGGCATAAGGAAGCCAAACTGGACAGGTGGCATTCTTAACTTCCAGTTCAAAGCAATCAGTATTATATCTCCAGGTGGGAGTGTTCCTTCCTTGGGGACTAAGATCTCCAGACCTGCAGAGCATAGGGTAGCAGGGACAGGAAGCAAATTTTTTGAGTGTTTCACTAGGGGTGATAGTGAATGGCCCCACTCCTGTTTCCACCCCTTGGTTCCTGGACCCATGAATCCTGGCTGGTGGAGAAACAGCACTGTATGTTGGACACTGGTTTTGAACATATACAGCCTTCTGGAGAACATTGCCCCCACCCTTCAAGGTATTGTCACCTAGCTGGTGTTGTAATTGGGTTTTCAGTAGGCCATTCCATCAATCTATCAAGCCAGCTGCTTCTGGACGGTGGGGAACATGGTAAGACCAGTGAATTCCATGAGCGTTGGCCCATTACTGCATTTCATTTACTGTGAAGTGAGTCCCTTGATCTGAAGCAATGCTGTGTGGGTTATCATGATGGCGGATAAGACATTCTGTAAGTCCACAGATGGTAGTTTTGGCAAAAGCATTGCATGCAGGGAAGGCAAATTCATATCCAGAATAAGTATCTATTCCAGTAAGAACAAAACACTGTCATTTCCATGATGGAAGTGGTCCAATGTAATCAACCTGCCACCAGGTTGCTGGCTGATCACCGTGAGGAATGGTTCCAAATCGCGGACTCGGTGTTGGGCTCTGCTGCTGGCAGATTGGGCACTCAGCAGTGGCAGTAGACAAATCAGCCTTGGTAAGTAGAAGTCCATGTTGCTGAGACCATGAATAACCTCCATCCATGACAACATGGCCACTTTGTTCATGAGCCCACTGAGCAATGACAGGAGTAGCTGGGGAAATTGGATGACTGGTTTCCACTGAACGTGTCATCCTATCCACTTCATTGTTAAAGTCCTTCTCTGCTGAGTTCACCTTTTGGTGGGCATTCACATGAGACACAAGTATCTTTACTCCTTTGGCCCATTAAGAGAGATCTGTCCACATACCTCTTCCCCATTCATCCATGTCACCAATTTTCCAATCGTGCTCCTTCTATGTCCCAGACCATCCTGCAAAGCCATTGATCACAGCCCATGAATCTGTATATAATCGCACCTCTGGCCATTTCTTGTTCCATGCAAAAGGAACAGCCAGATGCATGCCTAAAAGTTCTTCCCATTGGGAGAATTTTCCTTCACCACTGTCCTCAAGGAAGTCCCAGAAAGGGGCTGCAGTGTCACCGCTGTCCGCTTTTGAGTGGTGCCTGCATATTGTGCCAAACCATCTGTAGACCAGGCACATGTTCTCTCTTTCTTAGTCAACTGATCATAAGGAACTCCCCATGAGGCCACAGGTGCAGACGGAGAGGGAAGGTAATGTTACTGGAGTGGAGACAGGCATTTGGGCCACTTCTTCATGCAACTTACTTGTGCCTTCAGGTCCTGCTCAAGCCCAGTCTCCAATATACCATTTCCTTTTAATGATGGAGTGCAGCTGTGCATGTCCAACTTTATGACTCTGTGGGTCAGACAACACCCAGCTCATGATGGGCAGTGACTCAGGTGACTTAGTGACCCATGGTTAGGCATTCAGTCTCTACTAAAGCCTAGTAGCAAGACAAAATCTGTTTCTCAAAAGAGTCCTAAGCTGCAGTGGATGGAGGGCTTTGCTCCAAAATCCCAAGGGTCTGCATTGCGATTCACCAATAGGGACCTGCCAAAGACTCCAGATAGCGTTTCTATCTGCCACATACACTTCAAGCACTATTGGATCAGCTGAATCATATGACTCAAGTGACAGAGCAGTCTGCATGGAAGCCTGAGTAGGTTACAGAGCCTTCTGTGATTCTGGACCCCACTCAAAGTTGGCAGCTTTCTGAGTTACTTGATAAATAGGCCAAAGCAACACAGCCAAATGAGGGATGTGTTGCCTCCAAAATCCATAGAGGGCCACCAGACATTGTGCTTCCTTTTTAGTTGTGGGGAAATCCAGATAAAATAACTTATCCTTTACTTTAGTAGGAATAGTTCAACAATTCCCCACACCATTGGATCCCTAGAAATTTTACTGAGGTGGAAGGTGTCTGAAATTTTGTTGGGTTAATTACCCACTCTCCAGCATGTTCAGTCATTGATACTTCTTCTTTACTAGATCCAATCAGCATAATGCCATCAATATAATAGACCAGTGTGATGTCTTGTGGTAGGGAAAGGCGATCAAGATCTTTGCTGACTAAAGTATGACAGTGCTGGAGAGTGGATATACCCCTGAGGAAGTACCATGAAACTATATTGTTGATCCTGCCAGCTGAAGGCAAACTGCTTCTGATGGTCCTTTGAAATTGGTATTGAGAAAAAGGCATTGGCCAGATCAATAGGTGCATACCAAGTACCAGGAGATGTACTAATTTGATCAAGCAATGAAATCACATCAGGAACAGCAGCTGCAATTGTAGTCAACACTTGATTAAGTTTACGATAATCTATTGTCATTCTCCATGATCTGTCTGTTTTTTGCACAAGCCAAATCAGTGGATTAAATAGAGATGTCATGGGAATCACCACCCTTGCATCCTTCAAGTCCTTGATGGTGGCATTAATCTCTGCAACCCCTCCAGGGATGCAGTATTGCTTTTGGTTTACTATTTTTGTAGGTAGAGGCAGTTCTAATGGCTTCTACTTGACTTTTCATATCAGCATAGCCCTTACTCCACATGTCAGGGACCAGTGTGGGAATTCTTCCAATTGCTCAGTATATCTATTCCAATTAGGTGTTCTGGAACCAGGGCAATCACTACAGGATGGGTTCAGTGACCCACTGGACCCACTGTATGATGCACGTTAGCTAAGACTCCATCAATAACCTGACCTCCATATGTCCAAACTCTGACTGGTGGGCCACAGTGACACTTTAGATCTCCTGGACTTAGTGTCAGTTCAGAGCCAGTGCCCAGTAATCCTCAAAAAGTCTGATTATTTCCTTTTATCCAATGAACAGTCACTCTCATAAAAGGCCTCAGATCCCTTTTGGGAAGGCTGGGAGAAAGATTGACATTATAAATTTTTGGCAATGTTGTGGGGCCCTTTCTCAAGGGGACCCAGACTCCCCTTCATTCAAGGGGCTGTGGGTCTGTAAATTGACTCATGTCTGGGAACTGATTGAGCGACTGTGATTCTGTATTCTGGCGATTCAATATAAGCTGCTGTTCATGTGACCTAGGGACCTGTCAAAGACACCAGACAGCTTCTCTATCTGCCACAGACACTTCAAGCACCATTGGATCAGCTGGATCATATGGCCCAAGTGGCAGAGAAGCCTGCATGGCTGCTATGCTGAATCTGTTGCAGAGCCTTCTGTTCTTCTGTCCCCCACTCAAAACTATCATTTTTTCTGATTCACTTGATCAATAGGCCAAAGCAACACACCCAAATGAGGAATATGTTGCCTCTGAAATCCATGTGACCTAGAATACAGATCAAATAAATATTTAATATGTTTGCCATGTATTTCACTGATAGGAGCACCATGCCTAAGTAGCTAATGCCATAATTCCACATGAGGCAGAGTATTCTGATTCTGTTCCTACTCTGCTGTCCATATGGTAACCACATCCACCTTGCTTTGTCAATTAACTGCTGCCGCTTGGCCCCTACTACCATGTGGTCCAGCCAACCCCATCATATAAGTGTCTTAGTTCAAATAGGGCAGTTCCCACTGTGAAATCAAGTTTACATAAAATAACAATCACAGCAACCTTCAAGGATGTTGGGGCTCCCTTCACAAATTTATTCCTCAATTGACTGGTGAAAAGTGTGTCCTCTGGACTCTCCATTTCTGGCCCCAGAGGTCTACTCTGATAAATCCATTCTAACAGACCAATTTCCCTAAGCCTCTGGATACCTTCTTCTATATTATACCGAGGCAGGTCTGGTGCTTCAACTTGATTTAATGTAGGTCACTGCATAATCCATGCTTCAGTAAGCCAAACAAATAAAAAATTAGATCCTTTCCTACCCTCTTGAGCTGAAACACTGAATGAAGAATCTATACATAGTAGCCCTAAACCAATAAATTCAGACCAATCCAATGTTACATTCCTTGCACCATTTTGTCACACCCTCGGTAGCCATTCCCACACATGTTCTCCAGGTTTCTGTCTTTACAAGTTACCAAAATCAAGTAGGTCTTTTTTGCATGTAGCATAACACCTCCTCAATCACACTTTGTATTTCACCTTTTGGGCCTCACTTGCACTTAACTTTACTTATAGGTCTAGCAGCAACAATGGGTGGTTGGGGAAGTTCCTGAGAACATTCAACAATGTCTTCCATGACATTCACCTCAGGCAATGACCCAGCAGGAATAGTCGGGCTAATCCCATCAAATGGAGGTGGATGGGATAATGGTTTTACCATAATCCTTTCAGATGGTAGGGATTCAACAGAATTTACAGGGTCCATATCCTGATCTTTTTGTCTATCTGCCCATATGTCCCCATTCCAGGTTTCAGGATCTCATTTTTTCCCAATCAATGCCCTCCCTTTAACTTCAAACACTATTCTGGGTTAGCAATTTAATTGGCACTGTAATTCAACCACCCTCACAATAAGATTCTCGGTTTGGCTTTTGGCAATATCAGCTCTGTAACTAGAAGAAATAAGAATTTATTTTAGAGCACAACTGGTAACATTGAGGTGTTTTATGCGGCGCTTAAGCTGTGACTCAGCAGCCCTGGATTCATCTCTCTCTCTTTCTAGCAAAGTAGGACCAACCAACCAGCTTCTTTATACCCCTCATGCTGGCAAAATTGCAGAAAAGTGTCAAATATGAGATCACCCAGAGACTCACTTCTCAAAAGTACTTGATCTATTGGTGGTGCTATTTTGCATATTAATGTTGCCACCTCAGGCCATGGATTAGCAGGATCCTCTTTATTAATGGACACAGGCTCACCAGTTCCTTTGTGATTAATCAAATTGGAGAACCAAAACAGAAATGGTGAGAACCAGTTTAGGAAGTCCATCCTTATGATTTTGTCTCTCTAGAACCACTCCTGGTATGAAATGTGTTAGGCTGGGATCTCTAAAGAAGCAAAACCAGTAAAGCTTACACATATACATATAGATAAAGGGAAATTTATCTTAGGAAAATGGCTCACACACTTATAAAAACTGGCAAGTCCCAAGTTCTTGGATCAAACATCAAGCTGGAGGCTTTTCCCGACTTACACAGCTGTAAGGACTGATGAGCTCAAGGTTGGCAGGCAATATACTGGCTGTTGACTCCAGTGAATCACGAATCCAAGATCTCCAGGCCAAATAGTGGATTGTTTGCTCATGGACATTTGTGGGTTGTTCAACAGGATCCTGATCTATGGAAGAGTGTCTCTTTTCCCAGGATGTCCATAAATATATTGGAAGCAAGCCATACACGTAGGGAAACTCCCTTTCAATGGATTGGCTGCTCAAAACATATACATCTGATCCCATCATGGGAATAACCCACATCACAATTGCTTAAACCTCACAGAAATGTGGTCCAGCCCAGTTGACACACAGCTCCAACTGTAACAGCTGGAGACTGTCTTCTTTGCTGCTGGTGCACTCATCTTGAATATTTGCATGCAGCACAACCACTTTTAATATAATCATGTGGGGTTCTGATCTGGACAGCAACTTAAGAATTGGCTCTTCTTGCCGAGGACAACACAGGTAACTACAACGAAGGTTGATGACTAGAAAGATGCAATATCTTCCTTGTTACTCTTGCATTCCTCACTATTTTGGTAAACAGAGGTGTGGCCATCCCTAGCTTCCACCCACCTTCTTGGCCAGCAGGAATTCCATCCTTCTCTATGCCCTTACAGAGCCTCTGTGCTGTGCCCTGTCCCCCACTGTTTTATCTCTGTTTTTAAATTATTCTTTTCATCTCCTTCTTTTCTTCCTTTTTATTTATTTATTAATGTTTTCTCTTTCCCTTCCCTGGTTCTTTTTTTTTTTTTTTTTCCTTTTCCTTCCCCTTTCCTGGATCCCATTTGATTCTTCACATTCCTTCTTTTCCCTTTTGCCATTTTCCTATTTTTAAAAAATTTATTTATTTTTTTTACTGTTCTTTTACTCTTTCTCTTTTCTCTCATTTCTCCCTTTCCAAATATTGTGGGATTTTTCTTTCTTTCTTTTTCTTTTCATCATTTTTCTTTTGTCTTTTTTAAAATGTATTTTTTAAAGTTTTCTTTTATTACTTTTTCTTTGCAGTTGTAACATTTTTAATGCAGTTTGGGTGTTTTGTTCTCTTGTTTTATATTTATTTTTGGTGGATTATTTATTTATTTATTTAGGTCTAACTAAATAAATAAGAGACAGCAGCTGCTCCAACACAACCCAACCTTACTTACACATCTTGCAGCCCTATGCACTGAGGGTCACAATTTCCTTTTGCACCAACTTACTAATGATAGACTGCTGCCAATACTAGCTCACCAGCTCAACTGACCCTGAACTTCTCTTTATAAACAGCTAACAGTGATCTGTGCACACCACACACAGACATTCGCATTCTCTATCTCAGTCACCAGGAGACAGGTGGTGAGTGCCTAAGTAGTAACTAACAAACAGAGGTTCTGCTCACACAGAGTGAAAAAAAAAAAAAAAAAGTTTTGGGCAAATTACACCAACATGTTGTTGTTGTTATGTGCTGTCGAGTCAGACCTGACTCATAGCGACCCCTCCTTGGGTTTCCGAGGTGGTATCACTATGGAAGTAGATTGTCCAATCTTCCTTCTGAAGAATGGCTGGTGTGTTTGAACCACCAGCTTTCTGGTTAGCATTCAAGTGCCTTAGGCACTAAGCTACCAGAGCTCCTACCCCAACATATAATTCGAAATTAAACACAAAAAAGCCAATAACACAATGTCTTGGAAACAATGGACTATCACACTCCACACAAAGAAGAAAGACAAAGTCATAGAAATAAGAGACCAGGATATAAAAACAGAAAACAGTCATGAGGAATAACAAGCATTGGAACTCCCTATTAAGGAAATCAAAAGAATTAAATTTGGCTATTTTCAACAGTTTAGAGACATATCAAGGAAAACACTGACAAAATTATGTCAATTTTGTATATGTATATGATACATATGGATATGTATATGACCCTATACTACTAGTACGATAGTTGTAGCAGGGATCTTCCTACTTATTCGATTTCACCCTATCCTAGAAAATAATCATACTGCCCTGACATCCATCCTATGTATTGGCGCAATTACCACCCTATTCACAGCCCTATGTGCTCTCACACAAAACGACATTAAAAAAATTGTAGCATTCTCAACATCAAGTCAATTAGGCCTGATAATAGTAACTATTGGGATTAATCAACCCTACCTGGCCTTCATACATATTTGCACGCATGCCTTCTTTAAAGCAATATTATTCCTATGCTCAGGCTCTATCATTCACAGCCTAAATGACGAACAAGATATCCGCAAAATAGGAGGCTTATATAAATCCCTTCCATTTACAACAACCTCACTAATTGTAGGAAGCCTAGCACTAACTGGAATACCATTCCTAACTGGATTTTATTCAAAAGACCTAATTATTGAAGCCGCAACTACATCCTACACCAACGCCTGAGCCCTAACCATCACCTTAATCGCCACATCCATAACAGCAGTGTATAGCACCCGAATTATCTTCTTCGCCCTACTAGGACAACCCCGATCATCTTCACCTATCGTAATTAACGAAAATAATCCAGCCCTTATTAACTCAATCAAACGCCTTACCATTGGAAGTATTTTCGGCGGCTACCTAATCTCCCTAAACCTACTTCCTACTTCAATTCCACCTATAACTATACCACCATATATTAAATATACAGCACTCTTAATTACATTAATTGGCTTTATACTAGCCATAGAACTAAACTCCCTCACTTACAACCTTAAATTTAAATACCCTACCCACCAATTCAAATTTTCTAACATAGTAGGATATTATCCCTCTATCATACACCGCATCCCTCCATTATCCTTACTAACTATTGGTCAAAAACTAGCCACTACTATCCTTGATCTTATCTGACTTGAAAAAGCTATTCCAAAAAACATCGCATCTATAAACCTCATGTTATCCATCAAAACCTCTAACCAAAAAGGATTGATTAAACTATACTTTCTCTCTTTCTTTGTCTCCATAATCATAGGACTTTTCATCTCCCTTTAACGACCCCGAGTAATCTCAATCACAATAAACACACTAATAAACAAGGACCACCCCGCCATAACCAATACTCAACTACCATAATTATATAAAAAAGACCCACCAGCACAATCCCCACGAATTATACACATTTCATCACCACTAAAAACTAACCAATTCTCTAAACTCCCCATATCAAATCCTAACAACCCACTCCCACTAACCAATCACATAATCAATCCAAATTCCATTATTAATCCAACGCACAAAGACAAAAATACCATTACATCTGATACTCAAGCCTTTGGATACTCCTCAGTAGCCATCGCCGTAGTATACCCAAACACGACCAATATACCTCCCAAATATACTAAAAACACCATTAATCCCAAAAACGAGCCACCAAAATTAATTACGAGCCCACATCCAACTCCTCCACTAATAATCAAACACAACCCGCCATAAATAGGAGACGGTTTAGAAGAAAACCCAACAAA
The DNA here is from genome assembly GCF_000298275.1 of Orycteropus afer afer. Classification (NCBI taxonomy): domain Eukaryota; kingdom Metazoa; phylum Chordata; class Mammalia; order Tubulidentata; family Orycteropodidae; genus Orycteropus; species Orycteropus afer. The sequence goes on from NW_006921808.1 coordinate 3,361,680, forward strand.
ACCAATCACAAGAATAACACTCAATATAAAAATAGCATAAACTATTATTCTCACATGGGTTATTAACCAAGACCAATGGCATGAAAAACCATCGTTGTAATTCAACTATAAGAACCCCTAATGACCAACATTCATAAAACCCACTCACTCATCAAAATTATTAATCACTCATTCATTGATCTTCCAACTCCTTCTAACATCTCAGCGTGATGAAACTTTGGGTCCCTACTTGGAATCTGCCTCATCATCCAAATTATCACTGGCCTATTTCTAGCCATACACTACACATCAGATACCTCAACTGCATTCTCATCTGTAACCCACATTTGCTGAGATGTAAACTACGGCTGACTAATCCACTATCTTCACGCAAATGGAGCATATATATTCTTCATCTGCTTGTTTATCCATATTGGACAAGGAATTTACTACGGATCCTACCTATACTCCGAAACCTGAAACATCGGAATTATCCTTCTATTCACCACAATAGCTACTGCTTTCATAGGATACGTCCTCCCATGAGGACAAATATCTTTTTGAGGCGCCACCGTAATTACAAATCTTTTATCTCCCATTCCCTACATTGGCACTAGCCTAGTAGAATGAATTTGAGGTGGCTTTTCAGTTGACAAAGCAACACTAACACGATTCTTCGCTTTCCACTTTATCCTGCCCTTTATTATTGCAGCTCTAGCTATAGTCCACCTATTATTCCTCCACGAAATGGGATCTAACAATCCCTTAGGGTTAGTTTCCGACTCAGACAAAATCCCCTTCCACCCTTACTACACAATCAAAGACCTTCTAGGCTTATGCCTACTAATCCTACTATTACTCCTCCTAGTACTATTTTCCCCAGACCTTCTAGGAGACCCAGACAACTACACCCCAGCTAACCCATTAAGCACTCCTCCCCACATCAAACCAGAGTGATACTTTCTATTTGCATACGCCATCCTACGATCAATCCCAAATAAATTAGGAGGAGTATTAGCTCTAGTAGCATCCATTCTAATCCTAGCGATCTTCCCACTCCTACATACAGCAAAACAACGAAGTATAACATTCCGTCCATTTAGCCAATGTTTATTTTGAATTCTAGTAGCAGATCTACTAACACTCACATGAATCGGAGGCCAACCAGTAGAACATCCATTTATCATCATTGGCCAACTAGCATCAATCCTATACTTTATTATTATCCTAATCCTCATACCTATCACCGGCATCATTGAAAACAAGATGCTTAAATGAAGAGTCCTTGTAGTATAAACTATTACCATGGTCTTGTAAACCATAAATGGAACTAACCCTCCCCAGGACACCATAACAATCAGAAAAGAGGCTAATCACCCCACCATCAACACCCAAAGCTGATATTCTTAATAAACTATTTTCTGTTTAATAATTAGTAATATTTCACATTATCCAAGAGACTCAGCAAGAAAAATGTCGGAACTAATTGAAAGATTTACCATTGTGGCAGGATACAAGATCAACATACAAAAGTCAGTTGAATTCCTCTACACCGGCAAAGAAATCTCTGAAAAGGAAATAAGGAGACCAATACCATTTACATTAACTACCAAAAAGATATGATACTCGGGAATAAATCTTAACAAGAACACCAAAGACCTATACAAAGAAAACTACAAAACACTACTTCAAGAAATGATGAGATCTACATAAATGGAAGAAGATACCATACTTATGGCCAGGAAGATTGAATATTGTGAAAATGTCAATACTAGCCAAAGGGAGGTATGGGAGCAGCCAGGGCCAAGACAGGACCACGGGAACCCAGGCAAGGCCGGGCAGACAGTTCAGGTGCCCAGATGTGGGAATTACAGGAGGAGCCAGGGCCGACACAGAGCTGAGGGATCCAGGTAAGGGGAGGGAGACAGGCCACACACCCAAGAGGTAGGAAGAGGGGGGAAAGACAGTAATCATAGAGTGGTGGGATCCAGGAAAGGGGGGGGTGGAGAGGTTTCGAACAGCTGAGGAAGACAAACTTGTCTGTCAGTTTGCCGTATTGTGGTGGCATGTTGCTGTGAGGTTTGAGGCTGTGCCACCAGTGTCTCAAATGCCAGCAGGGTTGCACATGATGCACAGGTTTCAATGCAGCTTATAGACTGAGACAGACTAGGAAGAAGGAATAGTCCATCAGTTCTCAAAAAAAATTGGCCAAGGAAAGCCTTATGAAGAGTAGAGAAACACTGTCTGATACATTACTGGGCAACTTTATGAATAGCTTGGAAACATTGTCTGATGCAGTGCAGGAAGACCAGCCCCTTAGGTCGGAAGGCACTCAAAATACGAGTAGGAAAGAGCTGGATCATCAGAATAGAACCAACTTTAATGATATGGATAAAGTAAAGTAAAGTAGACCTCCATTTCCTGGCATGGCAAAACTCAATTTTAGGAGAAACCACTGCAAACATCCATTAATATTTGGAACATGGAATGTATGAAGTATGAATCTAGGAAAACTGCAAGTTGTCAAAAATGAAATGAAACTCATAAAGATTGATATCCTAGGCATTAGTGAGCTGAAATGGACTGGTTTTGGTCATTTTGAATCAGACAACCATATGATCTACTATGCTGCGAATGACAGTTTGAAGATGAATAGCATGGCATTCATCATCACAAAAGATGTTTCAAGATCTGTTCTGAAATACAATGCTACCAGTGATAGGATAATATCCATACGCTAAAGGAAGACCAGTTAATACTATGATTATTCAAATTTACACACCAACCGCCAAAGCCAAAGATGAAAAAATACATTTTTATCAAGTTCTGCAGTCTGAAACTGACAGATGTGGAATCAAGATGTGTTAATTATCACTGGTGACTGGAATGCAAAAGTTGGAAAGGAAGACGAATTACTGGTAGTTGGAAAATTTGGCCTTGGTGACAGAAATAATGGTGGAGACTGCATGATAGAATTTTGCAAGACCAATGACTTACTTATTCATTGAAAATACTTTTTCCCAACAGCACAGATGGCATCTATATGCATGGACATCACCAGGTGGAGTACACAGGAAACAGACTGACTACATCTGTAGTAAGGGACAATAGAAAATCTCAATATCTTTAGCCAAAACAAAGCCTAGCACTTATTGTAGAACAGATCATCACCTGCTCATATGCAAATTCAACTTGAAGTCAAAGACAATTGAAACAAGTCCACAAGAGCCACAATATGACCTTGAATATATCTCTCCTGGATTTAGAGACCATCTAAGGAGTAGATTTGACACATTGAACACCAGTGACCGAAAACCAGAGGAATTATGGGATGACATCAAGACCATCATCCATGAAGAAAGCAAGAGGTCTTAAAAAGACAAGAAAGGGGGAAAAAAAAAATGAATGTCAGAAGAGACTCTGAAACTTGCCCTTGAGAGGAGAGTAGCTAAAGCAAATGGAAGAAATGACAAAATAAAAGAGCTGAATGGAAGATTTCAAAGAACAGCTTGAGCAGACAAAACCAATTACTATATTGAAATGTTCAAAGACCTGGAGTTAGAAAGCTCAAAGGGAAGAATACGCTCAGCATTTCTGAAGCTGAAAGAACTGAGGAAAAAAATTAAGCCTCACACTGGAATACTGAAAGATTCAATGGGAAAAATACTGAATGATGCAGGAAGCATCAAAAGAAGATGGAAGGAATACACAGAGTCATTGTACCAAAAAGACCTGGTCAATCTTCATTCGTATCAGGAGGTGGCATATGATCAAGAACCAAGAGTATTGAAGGAAGAAGTTGAAGCTGCACTGAAGGAATTGGCAAATAAAAAGGTACCAGGAATTTAAGGAATACCCCTTAAGATGTTTCAACTAATGGATGCCCCGCTAGAGGCATTCACTTGGTTATGCCAAGAGATTTGGAAGACAGCTACTTGGTCAACTGACTGGAAGAGATTGATATATGTAGCTGTTCCACAGAAAGGTGATCACACAGAATGTGGAAATTATAGAACAATATCATTAATATGACATGCAAGTAAGATCTTACTGAAGATATTTCAAAAGGGGTTGCAGCAGTATATTGACAGAGAACTTCAAGAGATGCAAGCTGGATTCAGAAGAGGATATGAAACAAGGAATATCATAACTGCTGTCAGATGGATCTTGGCTCAAGGCAAAGAACACCAGAAAGATGTCTACTTGTGTTTTATTGACTATGCAAAGGCATTTGATTGTGTGGATCATAACAAATTATGGGTAACATTGAGAAGAATGGGAATTCCAGAACACTTAATTGTACTCATGAGGCACCTGTACATAGACAAAGAGGCTATCATTCAAATGTAACAAGAGGGCACTGCATGGTTTAAAATCAAGAAGGGAGTGGGTCGGGGTTGTATCCTTTCACTGTACTTATTGAATCTATAAGCTGAGCAAATAATCTGAGAATTTGGACTATATAAAGAAGAACATAGCATCAAGATTGGAGGAAGAATCATTAAGAACCTGCAATACGCTGAGAGCACAACTTTGCTTACTGAAAGTGAGGATGACTTAAAGCACTTACTGATGATGATTAAAGAGAACAGTCTGCAGTATGGATTACATCTCAATAAAAAAAGAATCCTCACAACTGGACCTATTAGCAGCATCACAATGAATGGAGAAAAGATTGAAGTTGTCAAAGACTTCACATTGCTGGTTCGACATTTGAGGCCAATGGAAGCAGAAGTCAGGGCATCAGACAATGGTTGCAAAGGACTTCTTTCAACTGTTGAAGAGAAAAGTTATCTCCTTGAGGACTAAGGTGTGTCTGACACAAGCCATGGTATTTTAATTCACTGCATATGCATGTGAGAGCTGGAAAATGATTAAGGAATACCAAAGAAGAGTTAATGCTTTTGATTTGTGATGCTGGAAAAGGATGCAGAGAGTACCATGGACTTCTAAAAGAACTAATAAATCTGTCCTGGAGGAAGTGCAGCCAGAATGCTCCTTGGAAGAGAGAATGGCCAGACTTAATCGCATCTACTTTGGTCATGTTGTCAGAAGGGACCATTCGCTGGAGAAGGATGTCATGCTGGGTAAGGTGGACATTTGATGAAGGGGGAAAGGCCCTCAACAAGATGGATTGACACAGTGGATGCAGCAATGGGCTCAAGTATAGCAGGGATTACAGAGCTGGCATGGGACTGGGCAGTGTGTTGTTCTGCAGTGCATAAGGTAGCTATGAGTCAGAAGTGACTCGATGGCACCTAACAACATAACAACACCACCCAAAGCAATCTATACATTCAGTTAAAACCTGATCTACATTACATCAACATGCTTTAAATACATCGGAAAAATAATCTCTAATTTTATATGGAAAGGAAAGAGACCTCAGATAAGTAAAGCACTATTGAAGAAGAAGCATCAAGAGGTCTCAGACTCCAAGATCTCAAACCCTACCATATAGCCACAGCAATCAAAGTAGCCTGGTTTTGGTAGAACAACATGCACCTAGACCAGTGGAACAGAATTGAGAACCCAGAAATAGATCCATTGACCTATGGTCAGCTGATCTATGACCAAGGGTCAAAATTGATTAAATGGGGAAGAAATAGTCTTTCACAAATGCTTCTGGTAAAACTGGCTATCCATTTGCAGGAAAATGAAATGAGATCCATACAGCTCAGTATACACAAAAAAGTAACTCCTGGTGGATCAAAGACTAAAATGTGAAACCTAAAACTGTAAAGTTCATCAAAGAAAATTTAGGGTCAAATTTAAGGGCCCTAATATATGGCATAAATAGACTATCAAGCATATCCAAGATGTACAAACAGCAGAAGATAAATGAGATGATTGGGACCTTCTGAAAATTAAATTCTTATGCAAATCAAAAGATTCATCTGAAAGAGTAAAATGAGAACCTACAGAATGGGAAAAAATAATCAGCAATGACATATGTGATAAAGGACTTATCTCTAAATTTATAGAAAACTCTTAACACCAATTAGACAAACAATCCAATTAAAAATAGGTATAAGAAATGAACAGACACTTCACCAAAGAGAATATTCAAGCAGCCAACAAACACATGAAAAAGTGTTTGCAATCATTAGCCATTAGAGAGACACAAATCAAAACAATATGTGATACCATCTCACCCCATCTCACCTTTGCTTATAAGCAAAGTTGGACAAGACAGAAAATAACAAATGGTGGCAAGGATGTGGTGACATTGGGACTCTAACACACTGCTGGTGGGACTGTAAAAGAATATAACTACTGTGGAAATAACTATGGCAGTTCCTTAGAAAATTGGAAATAGAAATACCATTTGATCTGGCAATTCCATTACCAGATATATGTCTTAAAGAAGTGAGAGGCAGGACATGAATAAATATATGCATATCCATGCTGTTTGCAGCACTATTAACAATAGCAAGGAGATGGAAACAACCTAAGTGCTATCAATGGAGAAATGGACAACCAAACTGTGGTACATACACGCAATGGAATAGTATGCAACACTAAATAATGTAGAATCTGCAAAACACCACATAACATGGATTAACTTGGGGGACATTATACTGAGTGAAATAAGTCAATCATAAACAAACAAACAAACAAAAGAAACACCACCGTCAAGTCATTTTAACTCATAGTGACCCTTTCTTGCGTTTCCGAGGTGATATCTCTATGGAAGTAGATTATTCAATCTTCCTTCCAAAGAGTGGCTGGTGAGTTTGAACCACCAGCTGTCTGGTTAGCAGTCAAATGACTTAGGCACTGCATCACCAGAACTCCCAAAGTCAATCACAGAAGGACAAATATTGTATTAGTCCACTATTGTGAAAAGTCAAGGAAAGGTTTATACATGTAAGGGAATTTCCTTTGTGGGTTACAGGGATGGAGGGGGGATTCCTAGATAGGTTAGAAAAAAAAATTTATATATATATATAATTCAAACATATTTAAAAATTAGAAATTGTCAAAAATGAAATGGAATATATGACAATCAATATCCTAGGCATTAGCGAGCTGAGATGAAATGGACTGGTATTTGCCATTTTGAATCAGACAATCCTATGCTCTACTATACTGAGAAAGATAAATTGAAGAGGGAGGGACTGACGTTCATTGCCAAAAAAGAAATCTCAGGATCTATCCTGAAGTACAATGCTGTCAGTGATAGTATAATATCCATACACGTACCAAGAATACCAGTTATTTAACAATTGTTATTTAAATTTACAACCAAAAAACTCACTGCCATCTAGTAGATTCCTACTCATAGTGACCCCTCTTTGGGTTTCTGAGGCAGTAGATTGCCCAGTGTTCTGGTTAGCAGTCAAATGCCTTAGGCACCAGAGTTTGCAAGAAACTACTAAAGTCAAAAGATGAAGAAATTGCAAAATTTTACCAACTTCTGCAGTCTGAAATTGACCAAATGTGCAACCAATATATATTGATTATTACTGTTGATAGGACTGCAAAAGCTGGAAACAAAGAAGAATCACCATTAGTCAGAAAATAAGGACTTGGTGATAGAAATGACACTGGAGATCATATGATAGAATATTGCAAGACCAATGGCTTATTCATTGCAAATACCTTTGTTCAGAAACATAAATGGCAGCTATAATTGTGAACCTCACCAGATGGAATAAACATAGATCAGATGAACTACACCTGTGGAAAGAGATAATGAAGAAGCTCAATATTACCAGTCAAAACAAGGCCAGAAGCTGACTTTGGAAAAAACCATAAATTGTTCATATGCAAGCTCATGTTGAAGCTAAAGAAAACTAAAATATTCCACAAGAGACAAAATAGGACCTTCAGTATACCCAACTGGAATTTAGAGACACAATGAACACCAATGACTGAAAACCATACAAACTGTGGAATTATATCAAGAACATCACACACGAAGAAAGCAAAAGGTCATTAAAAAGACAGAAAAGGAAGAAAAGACCAAAATGGATTTCACATAGAGTAGCTAAAGGAAATGGAAGAAATGTTCAAATAAAAGAACTGAACAAAAATTTTCAAAGTTCAGCTCAAGAAGACAGAGTGAAGTATTATGATGAAATGTGCAAAAACCTTGAATTAGAAAACCAAAAGGAAAGAACATGTGAGACATTTCTCAGGCTAAAAGAATTGAAGAAAAAATACAAGCCTCAAGTTGAAATGTTGAAGGATTCTATGGGCAAAATATTGCATGATTCAGGAAGCATCAATAGTTGAAAAAATACACACTATATCAAAAGGAATTGGTTGATGTCCAACTATTTCAGAAGGTAACATATGATCAGGGACTAAAGGTATTGAAGGAATAACTCAAAGCTGCACTGAAGGAATTGGTGAAAAACAAGGATCCAGGAATTGACAGAATACCCATTGAGATGTTTAAAAAAATGGATGCAGTCCTGGAGGCACTCACCCTTTTATGCCATGAAATATGGAAAACAGCTACCTGGCTAACTGACTGGAAGAGATCAATATATGTGCTATTCTAAAGAAACATGATCCAACAGAATGTGGAAATTATTGAACCATATTATTAATATCACATGCAAGTAAAATCTTGCTGAAGATAATTCAAAAATGATTGCATAATTATATTGACAGGGAACTTTGAGAAATTCAAGTTGAATTTGGAAGAGGACATGGAATTAGGGATATCACTAATGATTTCAGATGGATATTAGCTGAAAGCAAAAAATACCAGAAAGATGTCTACCTGTGTTTTATTGACTATGCAAAAACCTTTGACTAGGTGGATCCTAACAAATTATGGATAACCTTAAGAAGAATTGGAATTCCAGAACACTTAATTGTGTTCATGAGGAACCTGTACATCAACCAAAAGGCTGTTGTTTGAACAGAACAAGGGGATATAGCAGGGTTTAAAATCAGGAAGGGTGTCCATCAGTGTTGTATCCTTTCATCATACTTGTTAAATCTGTATGCTGAGCAAATAATCTGAGAAGCTGGACTATAAGAACACAGCATCAGAATTGCAGGAATAACCATTAATAACCTGCTATATGCAGGAGATGAAAAAACCTTGCTTACTCAAAGTGAAGGTGATTTGAAGCACTTATTGATGAAGATCAAATATTGTCTTCAGTATAGATTACACATCAATGTAAAGAAAATGAAAATCTTCACAAATGGACCAATAAGTAACACCATGACAAATGGAGAAAAGATTGAAGTTGTCAGAGATTTCATTTTACTTGGATCCACAATCAATACCCACGGAAGTAGTAGTCAAGAAATCAGATGTTGTATTGCACTGGGCAAATCTTCCGCAAAAGATCTCTTTAAAGTGTTGAGAAGCAAAGATATCACTTTGAAGACTGATGCACCTGACCCAAGCCATGGTGTTTTCAAAAGCCTCATATGCATGTGAAAGCTGGGCAATGAATAAGGAACATCAAGAAGAGTTGATGCTTTTGAATTGTGGTATTGGTGAAGAGTACTGAAAATACCATGGACTTCCAGAAGAACTAACAAATCTGTTCTGGAAGAAGTGCAGCCAGAATGCCCCTTGGAAGTGGGAACAGCTAGACTCCATCTTACCTACTTTGGTCATGTTGTAAGAAAGGATCATTCCTAGGAGAAGAATATCATTCTTGGCAATGTAGAGGGTCAGCAAAGAAGGGGAAGACCCTCACTGAGATAGTTTGACCCAGTGGCTGTAATGATGGGCTAAGGTTAGCTAGGATTGTGAGGATGGTGCAGGACTGGGCAGTGTTTCATTCTGTCATAAATAGGGTCACTATGAGTTGGAGCTGACTTGACTGCACCTAACAGCAATGGCACACCCCAGCTAAATTTAGAGATCATCTCAAGAATAGATTTCACTCACTGAAAACCAATCACTGAAGACCAGATGAATTGTGTAATGACATCAAGGACATCAGGCAAGAAGAAATCAAAAGACCATTAAAAAGATAGGAAACAAAGAAAAGACAAAAGCAAGTGTCAGAAGAGACATTCAAACTTGCTCTTGAATATAAAGCAGCTGAAGTAAATGAAAATGATGAAATGAAACAGCTGAAGAGAAGATTTTGAAGGGTGACCTGAGAAGATAAAGTATCATAATGCAGTGCACAAAGATATGAAGTTAGAAAACCAAAGGGGAAGAACATGCTCACCATATCTCAAGCTGAACGAACTGAAGACAAAATTCAAGCCTCAAGTTGCAATATTGAAGGATTCTATGGCAAAAAAAATATGTGGGCTGAAATCAGAGAATACAAGGAAAGTGTTTTCCTGTGTTTTATAAACTACATAAAGACATTCAGCAGGGTAGATCATAACAAATTACAGATAACATGAAGAGTGGGAATTCCAGGAAATTTAATCGTGCTCTTGTGGAACTTGTACATAGGTCAAGGGGCAGTCATTCAAGCAGAACAAGGGGAGACTGTATGGTGTACAATTAACAAAAGTGTGCATCAGGGTTATATCCTTTCACCACACTTATTCAACTTGTATGCTGAGTAAATGTCTTGATTCTCTAGTGCTGCTATAATAGAAATTCCACAAATGAATGGCTTTAACAAACAGGAATTTATTCTCTTGCATTTTGGAGGACTAGATGTCCAAACTGAGAGTGCCTGCTCTAGGGGCTGGGTGAAGGCTCCTCAACCTTGGGCATCAGCTTTGCATCTTATTCTAGGATCACTGAAGCTAGAGGCATCTCCTAACTTGGACAGCTGCTGACTGCTGAGGCTGACGAACCCAAGGTTGGTGGGTAAAATGGCACAATCCCAAGATCAGCAGGAAACACAACAGGCTACTTGTTCAAGTCCAGAAACTGGAGATGAAGATTCCGCCAAATGCAGGACAAAGATGACCCAAAAAGCTAGAGACCATTCTAAAAGTTTTTCCTATATGCTGGAAGCAGGCCACACCCTGAAGGCAGCTATGTAGCTGTTCACAGCAGATTCTACCATTGGAGGTGATTATAATCACATCATGGGTAATAACTACATCTAGGTGGCAAGACACTCAAAACCATAGCCCAACCAAGTTTACACACAACCTTAACTACCACAATAAATAATCCAAGAAGCTGGAATATGTGAAGAAGAATGTAGCATTGGGATTATTTATTTATTTATTTTCCCTGAAAGTAAACAGGAGAAAACACTGAAGTTGTCAGGGATTTAATTTCACTTGTATCCACAGTCAACACCCATAGAAGCAGCAGTCAGGAAATCAGATGGCATATTGCATTGAGAAAATCTGCTGCAAAAGATATCTTTAAAGTGTTAAGAAGCAAAGATGTCACTGAAGACTAAGATGTGCCTAACCCAAGCCATGGGATTTTTAATTGCCTCATATGCATGTAAAGCTGGACAATGAATGAGGAACAACAAGAAGAGTTGATGCCTATGAATTGTAGTGTTGATGAAGAATATTGAAACTAGCATGGGATTCCAGAAGAATGAACAAATCTATCCTGGAAGAAATGCAACCAGAATGATCCTTGGAAGTGAGAATGGGCAGACTTTGTCACATCTACTTTGGTCGTGTTGTCAGAAGGGACCATTCCCTGGAGAAGGATACCATGCTTGGTAAAGTGGAGGGTCTGTGAAAAAGGGGAAGAGCCTCAGTGTGATGGGTTGACACAGTGACTGCAAAGATGGCCTCAGGTGCAGCACAGCTAGTGAGGGTAGGGTAGGACCAGGCATTGTTTCATTCTGTTGGAGAGTCACTATGAGTCAGAGCTGACTTGATAGCACCTAACAACAACACAACTTTACAATGTATTTTTATGTCCTATCAGAAAAAACTCATGTATTATTCTTCCTTTGAAATACTTAACAACTACTCTTCTACTTTTTTTTTTTATTTTTTTAATCAAGATGACTGTTACAATCAGTTTATCAAGTTCCATAAAAATTTTACAGAGATTTTTTGGGTGGCTGAATTTATGGAGTTTATAGACTAATTTGTGGAGGATATTCCCCACAGTGTAATCATGCAATCCTTAGCCTACATGACCATGAGACCAGAAGAACCTGATGGTTGGTGGCTGGCTACCACTGTCAACCACTCTAAAAGGGATCAGTGCAGGAGATCCTGGAAAGAGTGGGAGAACAATGTGGAGAAAACTCAAAATAAAAAAAAAAAAAAAAAAAAAGACTAGGCTTACTGGTCTAATATAGCCTGGTGAGAAGCCTATGACTATGGTCCCTGGTTACCCTTCAGTTCTCAAACTCAACTCACTCCTGTGGCTTCCAGCCAAACAATAGACAGGCATATGAGGTGAACATTTCCATGAAGTAGATACACTCCTTGGAGTGATCAACAGAAAGGCAGTGTTTGCACAGGAAGACAATTCTGCAGGCAGGACTACATGAGAGGGAAGGATAATAGGAGGAAGTGGGAAGAGAGCAGTTACATTGTGGGGAATTGTAGTCAATGTCATGAAACAAGATGTGTATGAAATGCTGTTTGGAAAATGAATTTGCTCTATAAATTTTCACCCAAATTACAATTAAAAAAAAAGAATTGGCTACTGAAAATCTTTTTTTTTAAATATATTTTATTGAAATATAATTTATACACAGTGAAATGCACAAAACTAAAGTGGCATGGGTCAACACACTTATTTTTTCTTTTGCAACGTTCCTTTTCCTTCCCTCCCTCCTACCCCCGGTAACCAACAAAGAAAGTTTCCTTCCATATAATAAATAACCTTTCCTTGACTTTTTACAATAATGAACTAATACTATATTCATCCTTTTGTAATTGACTTATTTCACTGAACATAATGTCCTCCAAGGAGCTCTGGTAGCTTAGTGCCTAAGACACTTGACTGCTAACCAGAAGGCTGGCAGTTCAAACCCACCAGCCACTCCTCGGAAGGGAGATGGGGCAATCTACTTCCATAGTGATACTGCCTCGGAAACCCAAGGAGGGGTCGCTATGAGTTGGGTCTGACTCGATGGCACATAACAACACCACCACCAACAACAACTGTTGTTGTTGTTGTTAAGTGCCATTGAGTCGTTTCTGACTCATAGCGACCCCATGCACAGCAGAACGAAACACTGCCCGATCTCGCGCCAGCCCCACAATCCCTGCTATACATGAGCCCATCATTGCAGCCACCGTGTCAATCCATCTCGTTGAAGGCCTCCCCCTCTTTCTTTGACCCTCCACCCTACCAAGCATGACATCCTTCTCCAGGGAATGGTCCCTTCTTACAACATGACCAACAACTATATCCTCCAAATTCATCCATGTTCTGCAGTGTTTTACAGATTCTACATTATTTTTTAGTGTAGCATAATATTCCATTGTGTGTATGTACCATAGTTTAGCTATCCATTCTTCTGTTGATAACCATCTAGGTTGTTTCTATCTTTTTGCCATTGTAAATACTGCTGCAGTGAACATGGGTATGCATGTATCTCTTCTTGTCTTGGATCTCACCTTCATTAGGATATGTACCTACTAATGGGATTGCTGGGTCAAATGGTATTTCTAATTCCAACTTTTTAAGAAATCACCATACTACTTTCCACAGTGGTTATATTATTTGACAGTCCCACCAGCAGTGTATGAGAGTCCCAATATCTCCATATCCTTGTCAGCATTTGTTATTTTCTGTCCTGTTGAACTTTGCCATTAGTGCTGAGGTGAGATGCTATCTCACTGTTTTGATTTGCATCTCTCTGAGGCTAATGATCGTGAACATTTCCTCGGGTATTTTCTGGCTGCCTGAATATCCTCTTTGATGAAGTGTCTATTCATGTCTTCTGATCATTTTTTTATTGGATTGTTAAACCTTTTGTTGTTCAGGTGTTGGAGTTTGCCATAAATTCTAGCGATAAATCCCTTGTCAGATATGTTGTTGATGAATATTTTTTCCCAATCCGTAGGTTCTCTTTTTACTCTTTTGGAGAAGTCTTTTGAAGCATGTAATTTTATTTTTAGAAGGTCCCATTCATCTAGTTTATCTTCAGCTGTTTGTGAATTTGGGGTTATGCTTGACAGTCTATTTATGCCATAAATTAGGGCCCTTAAATTTGCCCCTATTTTTTCCTTGAGGAACTTTATGATTTTAGGTTTCACATTTAAGTCTTTGATCCATCTGGAGTTAGTTTTTGTGTATGGTATGAAGTATGGATTTTGTTTCATTTTTCTCTTTCCCTATTTAATGGATTTCAGCCCTTTGTCAATAATCAGTTAACCGTAGGCCGATTCATCTATTTCTGGGTTGTGAATTCTGCTCCATTGGTCTATGTGTCTGTCATTGTACCAGTACCAGGCTCTTTTGACTACTGTGGCTGTATAGTAGTTGTGGTAGTTAAATTTGTATGCCAACTTAGCTGGGCCTGGTTGAGCGGCTGGGCAGCTGGTGGTAGTTATTCTCCATGATGAGACTGGCAATCAACTCCATGGTGGGATCTACCACAGGCAGCTGAGTAACTGCCTTTGGGATGTGCTCTGCTTCCTGTATAGAAGCAGAAGCCTTGGGGATAATCTCTAGCTTATGGCATGCTTGAATCCTGCATAAAGCTGAGTCATTGTTCAGTAGCCTGCCATGCTCTGCCGACCTTGGGACTAACAATGGACTTAAATTAATGGCCTGCCATGTGGTTTGGTAACACTGGGACTGTGCCTTTATACTTGTCCACCTTGGGTTTGTCAACCTCAGCAGCCAGCAGTGGTCTGAGTGAAGAAATGCCTCTAGCTCCAGTGAGCTGGGAGCAAGAGGCAGAGCTGGACCTGAAGGTTGAGAGGGGCTTTCACCCAGCCCCTAGAGCCTGGCACTTTAAACTTGGACTTGAAGCCTCCAAACTGTAAGAGAATAAACTCCTCTTTGTTAAGACCATCCCATTTGTGGTATATTCTTATTAGAGTGGCACTAGGTAACAGAACAGTAGGTTTTCAGATCCGGGATTGTGATACCTCCTACTTTGTTCTTCTTCTTAAATAGTGCTTTGCTTATTCAAGGTATCTTTCCTTTCCATATAAAATTAGTGATTTTTTTCCCCATATCCTTAAAGAATGCTGATGGGATCTGGATTGGGATTGTATTGAATGTATACATTGCTTTGGGTAGTATTGACATTTTCACAATGTTCAATCTTCCTATCCATGAGCATGGTATGTTCTTCCATTTATGTAGATCTCTTAGAGTTTCTTAAAGTAGTGATTTGTAGTTTGCTTTGTAAAGGTCTCTTGTGTCCCTAGTGAGATTTATTCCCAAGTTTTATTCTATTGGTAGCTATTATAAATAGTATTGATTTCTTTATTTCCTTTTCAGCAATCCCTTTGCTGGTATAGAGGAATCCAACTGATTTTTCATGTTGACCTTGTATCTTGCCACTATGCTAAATCTCTCAATTAGTTCCAGTAGTTTTTTTGCTGAGTGTCTTGGATTTTCTAGGTATAGGATCATATAATCAGCAAATAGGGATAACTTGACTTCTTTCTTACCAATTTGGATTCCTTTGATTTCCCTTTCTTGCCTTATTACTGTGGCTAGGACTTCCAATACAAAGGTGAATAAAAGTGGTGATAGAGGGCATCATTTTCTGGTTCCTGTTCACAAAGGGAATGGCTTCAGTCTCTCTCCATTGAAAATAATGTTGGTTGTTGGTTTTGCACATATATCCTTTATTATGTTGAGGAATATCCCTTTTATTCCAATTTTGCTGATAGTTTTTATCAGGAAAGAATGTTGGATTTTATCAAATGCTTTTTCTGAATCAATTGATGTGATCATGTGATTCTTTTCCTTTGCTTTATTTATGTGGTGGATGACATTGATTGTTTTTCTAATGTTGAACCATCCTTGCATGCCTGGTCTGAACCCCACTTGGTCATAATGTCTTATTTTTTGGATATGTTGTTGGAGTCTATTGACTAGGATTTTGTTGAAGATTTTTGCTCTATATTCATAAAGGATATTTGTCTGTGGTTTAACTTTTAGTGATGTCTTTTCCTGTTTTTGGTATTATTCATTAAATGAATTTGGGAGGATGCTATCTTTTTCTATGTTCTGAAATAGTTTGAGTAGGATAGGTGTCAGTTTTCTGAACATTCAGTAAAATTCACCAGTGAAACCATATGGGCCAGGACTTTTTTTTTTTTTTGGTAATTTTTAAATGACCTGTTCAATTTATTTATTTTTTTTTTATTATGGGTCTGGTTAAATTTTTCCACCTCAGCCCTTGTTAGTTTAGGTAAGTAGTGTGTTTCTAGAAATCTGTCCATTTCTTCCAGATTTTCAAATTTGTTGGAGTACACTTCTTCATAGTATCCTGATATTTTCCTTGTTATTTCAGTTGGTTCTGTTGTAATGTCACCCATTTCATTTCTTATTTATGTTATTTATTTCTGTTCATTCTATTGTGGTGTCACCCAATTCATTTCTTGTTTGTATTATCTGTATTCTCTCCTTCTTTTTCTTTGTTAAATTTGCCAGTGGTTTGTCAATTTTATTCATTTTTTCAAAGAATCAACCTCTAGTTTTGTTGATTTTATCTATTGTCTTTTTATTTTCTGTTTTGTTTATTTCCACTCAAATTTTTATTTCTTTTCTTCTGGTGACTGTAGACTTTTTTTGTTTTGTTTTTTGTTTTGGTGCTCTGTTTCTAATTGTTGGGGATGTTGGGTTAAGGTATTCATTTTGGCTCTTTCTTCTTTTTTTGTATGTGCATTTATTGCTATACATTGACTTCTGGTCACTGCTTTGGCTGTGTCCCAAAGATTTTTGTATGTTGTGCTTTCATTCTCATTTGATTCAATGAATTTTTTAATTTCATTTTTTATTTCTTCTATTAGTCAGTCATTTTCAATGAGGGTTTTATTCAATTTCCACATGTTTGCTCTTTTTTCCATTGATTTTCCTATTGTTGATTTCTAATTTTACAGCACTGTGATCTGAGAAGATGCTTTGCAGTATTTCAATGTTTTTAAATTTATTGAGGCTGCTTTGTGCCCTGACATTTGGTCTATCATGCAGAATGTTCCATGTGCCCTGGAAAGGAATGTATATTGTGCAGTTGTTGGGTGGAGTGCCCTGTAGATGTCTATAAGGTCAAGTTGGTGGATGGTATTGCTTAGCTCTTCTGCATCTTTGTTGAGTTTCTTTCCAGTTGTTCTATCTGTGATTGAAAGTGGCATATTAAAGTCTCTTACTTTAACTGTGAAGTCATCTATTTGTCTTTTTAGTTCTGTTAGAGTCTGGTTTATGTATTTTGGGGCTTTTTCATTGGGTGCATAGATATCTATTATTGTTATGTACTCTTGTTGAATCAATCTTTAATCATTATATAATGTCCATCCTTGTCTCTTATGGTGGTTTCTGTCTAAAATTCAATTTTACCAGAAATTAATCTTTTCACACCTGTTCTTTTATTGTTGCCATTTGCTTGATATATCTTTTTTCAACCTTTGATTTTTAGTCTATTTGTGTCTTTGTCTCTAAGGTGTATCTCTGTGGTAGACAGCATATTGATAGGTTATCTTTTATTGTCCATTCTGCAACTCTCTGTCTCTTGATTGATGCATTTAATCCATTGACATTCAGTGTAATTATTGACAAGTATGAATTTGTTGCCTTCACTTTCTTATGTGCCTTTTCTTGGTGTTGCTGATTTCTTTGTCATATAATTTTCTGTTTGCTGAGCTCATTTTGTTTATGAATTAATTGTATTGTCACTTCCTTCATTGCTATTGTTTTTGTATGTGCTAAATATTTGTGCTGGTCATATTTTTTATTGTGATCTGAAGTTTTACCATTTTTCTTTGAGGTTACTCTGTGATTTATAATTTTCTTTCCAAGTTTAGAACAGTCCATTCTATCTTTCAGTTGTCTTGACTTCCCTACCATTTAGAAGTTCTTTAATATGCATTTTCCCCCTCTTTTTGGTTTGCAGTTGTCCTCATTTGTTAATTGACGTCTCTGGTTCCCTGTTTACAGTCTTGTAGGTTTATTTACTTTGGATACTTCCATAACTGGTTTGGTTTCTGGGTTATGTCATCATGTGTGTTAATGGTTGGTTGTTTTTTGCTGTTGTTGGTTCTCTGTCCAAAAGACTCCCTTTAGCATCTCTTGTAAGGTTGGTCTGGTTTTAACAAATTTCCTTAATTTCTACTTATCTGGAAATGTCCTAATTTCACCATGATATTTGAGGGACAATTTTGCTGGGCATCTAATTCTTGGTTGGAAATTTTTTTCTCTTTCAGGGCTTTATATATGCCATCCCATTGTCTTCTAGCCTGCATGGTTTCTGCTGAGAAATCCTAGCTTTGTCTTATTGGTTGCCCCTTGTAGGTAAGTTTTCATTTTTCCCATGCTGCTTTCAGGATTCTTCTTTGTCTTTGTCTTTGGTGAGTTTGATGATGATGTCTTGGTGATTTTCTTTTGGGGTCTATCCTGTTTAGGGTTTGGTGGACTCATCAAATGGATATATTCTCATCTTTCATTATACCAGGGAAATTCTCTTCTAAAAAATTTTGACAATTTTCTCTGTTGTTTTGTCTCTTCCTGTTCTGAAATTCTGATTCCTAATAACACTTAGCTTATTCTTTTTGATGGTATCCCACATGAACCTTAGGCTTTCTTCATTTTGTTTTGATCTTTTTTCTGATTGATCCCTCTCCAAAGATGTATTTATTATTTTATTTATTATTTATTATGTATTTATTCCAAAGATGTATTATTCAATCACACTAATTCTGTCTTCCATTGATTCAATTCTACTCCTTTGCCTATTCAGTGTGTTATTTATGTCTGAAAATTTAGTCCTAATCCTCTGGATTTCTATCTGTAGATTTTGTATCATTTCTAATTTTTGACTTATTTTGTTGTTTTGCTCTTATATTTTCTCCAAAATTGTTTTAGGGTTTTGTCTGTGTTTTCCTTAATTTTGTCAGTGTTTTCCTGGGTCTGTTTCTCAATCCATTGAAGTTATATAAGTATAATTCTTTTGAAATTCTTATCAGGGAGTTCCAATACCACTTCTTCCTCAGGGATATGTTCTGGGTCTCTATCCTGCTCCCTTGTTTCTTCTGTTTCATCTTGCTTCTTTGTGTGGACTGTGATGCTCTGTTGTCTCCATGACATTGTGACTTTTTTGTGTTTATATTGAATTGGTGATTGTGTGTTGGAATGACTTGCCCATGATTTTTGTTTTCTGGTTTTTTTTTTTTTGGGGGGGGGCATTATCTATGTAAGCAGGGTAGTGAGCTCCTCTATTTGCTAGTTGGCTCCACTTATACACTCACCACCTGTCTTCTTTCCCATTGTCAGCCTCCCATATGTCTTGGCAAACAGAATCTATTCTTACATCCTGGACTCTGAATGAGAATGAGAATGATGTCACTTTTGATATCCAAAATGTCCACTGCTTATAAACATTCAAAATGGCTGCACCCTCAGTCACTTTAAATTCCCAAAATGTCCACCGCTTATAAACAATCAGAGTGGTTGCACCCTCCAGACAGCAGAAAGTCCACAGCTCAGGTTGTCTCCCTTCTTGCTGTTTCCCTTCCTAGTCATATGTCACTAGTGCAGTCATCCCTGCAGCTCTTGCCAACAAGAGATGATCTTTAGGTCAATTCTCAGGTCCCAACATCACTTGGAAATATTTAGGCTGTTGGTGACATCAGAGTATCTGACAGTCTGCAGCTCCACAGTCAGATACTCCGTACTTACACTTTTCATTCAGGTTTTTTCACTAGTCGGTACCTAATCCACTTCTGTATACTTCCTTTCAAAGCTCAGCACTCCAGGATTATCTCTGTATCTCTATCAATTGGTTTCTCTTTTCTTTGTTGAAGAAGGTCTGTGTAGCTTGTCTGCCTATTCTGCCATCTTACTGGAAGTCCTGGGTAGTGAAAATCTTATGAATAGCAGTGAGTCATTGTCTGAAGACTTGATGAATGGCCCAAGACGTTGTCTGATATAGTGCCAGAAGATGAGCCTCTCACCTGTCTTGTAAGAAGTGCAGGCAGAATGTTTCTTGGAAGCAAGAATGGCCAGATTTTGTCTTACCTATTGTGTTAGACTGGGTTATATAGAGAAGAAAAACCAGTAAAGCTTACATATATAGAGAGAGAAAGAAAAATTTATCTTAGGAAAATGGCTCACACACTTATAGAAGCTGGCAAGTCCCAAGTTCTTTGATCAAACATCAAGCTGGAGGCTTTTCCCAACTCATGCAGCTGCAGGGGCTGACTAGCTCAAGGTTGGCAGGCAGTATGGTGGCTGTTGACTCCAATGAATGATGAATCCAAGATCTCCAGGCCGAATGGTGGATTATTCGCTCATGGCCAGTTGTAGGCAGTACAATAGAATCCCGATCCATAGAAGAGTGTCTCTTTTCCCAGAATGTCCATAAATATACTGGAAGTAGCCCACATCCCTAAGGAAACTCCCTTTTCATGGATTGGATGCTCAAAACATATACATTGGATCCCATCATTGAAACAATCCACATCACAATTGCTTAAACCACACAGAATTGTGGTCCAGCCAAATTGACAAACAGCTCCAACTATCTCATCTACTTTGGTCATGTTGTCAGAGGGATAATTCCCTGGAGAAGGGTATCATGCTTGTTGAAGTGGAGGGCCAGTGAAAAAGGGGAAGACCATCAATGAGATGAATTGATACAGTGGCTACATTGATGGCTCAGGTATAGCAAGAATTGTAGAGTGGCACAGGAACAGGCAGTGTTTCATTCTGTTGTACATAGTGTCACTATGAGTCAGAGACACCCTATGGCACCTGACAACAAGAACATTTGTAAATCTTCCTTCCTATCTAGGAACATTATATGCATCTCCACTTATCCAATTCTCTCTCTCTCTCTCTTTTTCTTTTTTTCAGGTAAGCTTTCTAGTTCTGTTCATAAAAGTTTGACACATTTCATGTTAGGTTTATTCATAAATATTCAGTGGCATTTTACCCTGTTATTAATATGATCATTTCTATTATAATTCTCTAAGTTAATATTGCTTTATATTCACAATTTTTTTGATGTTGACCTTATATCTAGTTATTTTGATGAACTGTTGTCAATTAATTATAACAGTTTTCAAATTTATTCTTTTAGACTTTTTAGTTAGACAATTATACTTTTAACAAATAATAACAGATTTGGTTCTTTCCAGCACTTTTATCTTATGTTTTTCTAATTAGGTTTAGTAGGACCTCCATTACAATGCGGCACCACAGTTTTAATTGTGTGCGTTGTTACTTGAACATAACATCTTTTGATGTGTCACTAGTTACTATTGTATTGGCTTTCCATTTCTGTTAAATGTCTCTTTGAGTTAAGGGTAAGGAAGTATTCTATTTCTAATTTTCTAAGAGTCATGAGTGTCCATCAAATATTGTCAATTTTTCTCTCTGCATCTGCTGCAGTGATAACAATCATGTGGACTTTTTCTCTTCATTGGTTTAATTTCTCAAAAAATCAAAAGGTGGATAATAATATCCTTTTATTACAGAGAAGGAAACTAAAAAGCATGGACGTAAAAAGAACTACTCATCTTTTCAATGGTTAACTCTACATGTCATCTTGGCTAAGCGATGATTCTCAGTGGTTTGGCCAGACACAGAGTTGGCTGCTGTTCCAAGATATAATGTAAGATAAGGTAAGATAAGGTAAGGAAAAGGCAGTGTAATGCAATCACTGTCTGTGATGTGATCTGATATGATCAACCAATCTGTTGAAAGGGGAATTTCCTTGGTGGTGAAGTCTACTTCCAGAATATAAGTGCTTATTTTAATAGAGCTTACTCTCTCTCTGGTCTATATTCTTGTTATCAACCAGCCTATGATTCTTGGGAGTTAAGCCTGTAGTATTCTGCAAACTGCCTGCTGACCTACATATTTGGGACTTGTGAGCTCCCACAATTGCATGAGTCCTTGATAAATTTCTCCATATAAATTGATATCTATACCTCTATGATGGTTAATGTTAGATGTCAAGTTGGCTTGGCTATGACTCGCAGTGGCTTGGCAGATATTGGAATGGTTGCTTCTCTATTATTTAATATAATGTAATCCCTTTCCATGACATGATCTAATGAGGCCAGCCAATCAACTGAAAAGGAAGTTTCCTTAAGGGTGTGACCTGCCTCCAGTATACAAATGGATGTCCTAGTAAAACTTGCAGTCTCTCAGTCCTATATACTCTTCTTGTCACCTGACCTCTGGTTCCTAAGATACAAGTCTGTGGAAATCTCTGGCCTGCAGCTTGACTTATAAATACACCTACCAGCCACTTCTCGGAAGGAAGATTGGATAATCTACTTCTGTAGAGATACTGCCTCAGAAACCTAAGGAGGGGTCACAGTGAGTTGAATCAACTTCACAGAAGTGAGGTTTTTTTTTTTTTTTTTTTTTGTAGAGTTCTGTTCATAATACTGTGGTAGCCATGGCTCACTGAAGATTATGGAAACAATGATAGGGACTAGAATAGAAATAGTCTAAGGTTCTGCATTTTTTATTCCACTTTCTAGGATAAATTTTAGGAGAATAAGAGTATCACATCACACAGTACATATAGTGAAAAATGGAAAAAGTCCAATATGAGATGAAGAGTCATTCATAATACAGCAATTAAATGAAATATTATGTTGTTGTTAAAATCTTTTTGAAAAATATTAAAAAAAACTCAATGCTGTCAAGTTGATTCTGACTCATAGTGACCCCCTCCTTGGGATTCCAAGGGTGTATCTCTATGGAAGTAGATTGCCCAATCTTCCTTCTGAGGATTGGCTGGTGGGTTTGAACCACCAGCCTTCTGGTTAGCAGTCAATTGCCTTAGGCACTACCCCACCAGATCTCTTTGAAAAATATAAGTTGTAAGCAAAATCCTCACCATACAATAATAGGTGAATAAAAAGAATAAGTGTATTGCATTCATGAAGTTCTCCAGAAAGAATAGTGATAGAATGAATGGGAAAAAGGAGCTTACTGGTATACCAGTAATGAGAAAGCATGTCCTTGGAATGGTTTCTGAAGTAAATCAGTCTTATCTGCTCAGAACTCTCTAGAGAGAAATTGGCTCAGATATGTGTCTAGTCAAGGTCATTTAGGTTCTGTAGCACAGACATCTTCCATTCCTGTCATGAGACCCTAGTAGGCTGTGTACTGAGTCTAGTAAACCTTTTTACTGTGTTGATGAAAGTCTGCATTATCAGCTTCTTTCTCACTCCCCTGCCTTCTCACCAGCTAGTAGCTCTCACTACCACATCTGTCTCAAGAGCCTGCCACCCTTCATTTAAATGACCCACTAGACAAGGCAAATAAGTCAGCTCCGTGGATCCCTCCCCTTCACCTGGAAATGAATTAGTGGTTGATTAGTTTAATGAGAAGGTCTTTCTGCCTCTTCTGAGGAAGGAATTGGCATATCCAAGAATATAGAGAAGGTGTTTGGACCCAGGTCACACCATGCCTGATCAGGAAACTTTGAGGCCGTAAAGTCCTTTCTGCCCAATGATTAACTTTCTGGATGATGTCTGTAAACTACATTATTCCTTTCCTTTCACAAGTAGCTTGCCATTTGAACTGAATTTAAACAGCCTTGGGGGAAGAGAGTAAATGAGAGGTTGGTACAAGTAACAAATGCTTCTTACAACTGATAGGACAGCCTGAAAGAAATACCCCTTTCAGCGTGGTTGTTGTTTCTGCCTTTAATTCTTTCTTTCTAAACCATGGACCCATTCCTACAAACAAGGCTTCCCTTGGGGATCTCAGGCCCTCAATGTCCTTCAACATACTGACTATAAACTCTTACTGTTGATCAGGTGCTTTGGTATATATATTTAAAAGATTATTACATTTAATCCACTCAATGATCCAATTTGTTAGATGCTGTTAGTATTCCCATTTTACAGATGAAAAAACAGATCTAGGGAAAGATACTTGGTCAAGATTTCATGATCAGTATGTAGCTCAGAAGGAGCTCTTTTGGTGCAGTGATTAGGTGCTTGGCTGATAATCAAGGGATCAGCCATTTGAATCCACCACCTGTTTCTATGGGACAGCTCTACTTTTTTGTATAAGACTGTTATCTCTCAGAATCCACTCAATGGAAATATTTTTTGTTTGTTTGTTTTGTTTTGTTTTTAATGAATGTAGCTAAGCCAGAAAAATAATAGTTTTAATGTTTGTTGAATAATTTTCTATCTGTTACATATATTAACTCATTTATCCTTACAACCCTATAAAATAGGTATTATCATTGTTTCCATAGCTAAGGAAACTGAGGCTCAGGTGTTAGGTAATTTGCCCAGAGCTTCTTGGTAAGTGGCAGAAGTTAGGTTTGGACCCACGTTGGTCTGAATCTGAAACCATTAACCATTGTACTCTATGCCAGTGAATATGTATTTAATGCTAGTTATGTAAATTCTTTTTTGGGCTTTCAGAGTGAATAATGTCATGACATAATGGAGTGTATAGTTTAGGAAGTTGCAGACATGAAACAAATAACTTCAACATGAGAAAGCAAGCACAAAAGATGAGATCATCAGAGACTTCCTGGGGGGAAGATGTTGGATTTAAGCATTGAAAGACGAATTAGAATTAGTTCAATAACTTTTTGTGATAATGAAGCAGTGGTTACTTAGCCTTGAGAGCAGGGGGGTGGGGCAGGCAACAGACTTGTGTCAGCAGAAGTCTAGAGGAGTTGGTAGGAAAGACTTGAAGTTCTTCTTGGCTGATGGGTGCAGGAATAGTTTGTTGGAGAAGCTTATCAAGTGGGTGGCATCCTGATCACAGAAGACATGATATGCCATGAGAAAGAGTTTGGAATTTATCTAGGAGATAAGCCAACAGCTGATGGAATTTTCAAATCTGGAGAGTGATATAAGATGGAGAAAGAGACTTGAGGACCAGGGAGGCTTTTGTAACAACCGAGACTAGAGAAGGCAAAGGCCCAAATGGACTCTGCTCTTTTCAGTCCTCCATCCCCCTCCATTTTCAGTCAGGAAGCTGGCCTTCATTTGAGTTGGATGGATGAGGCTGTGACTGGCCAGAACACTTCTCATCCATATTTACATGCTAGAAGCAGAACTGGGTGCTTTCCCTAAATGAAAAGCTTGCTCTTATGTGCCTGGGGGCTTTGGAAAGGCTGTGGATAAGGCTAAGCTACATTCCAAGCCCAAACCAAACCCACTGCCATCAAGTCGATTCCAACTTATAGCCACCCCCACTGGGTTTCTGAGGTGATAAATCTTTACAAAAGTAGGTTGTCCCATCTTTCTTTCACAGACTGGCTGGTGGATTTGAACTGCCAACCTTCTGGTTAGCAGTCAAATAGCTTAGACACTGCACTACCAGAGCTCCTTAAAGCTACATTTTGTTGTTGTTGTTGTTGTTATGTGCCGTCGAGTCAGCCCTGACTCATAGCGACCCCTCCTTGGGTTTCCGAGGCAGTATCACTACGGAAGTAGGATTGCCCAACCTTCCTTCCGAGGAGTGGCTGGTGGGTTTGAACCGCCAGCCTTCTGGTTAGCAGTCAAGTGCCTTAGCCACTATGCTACCAGAGCTACATTAGCCTCCTTTAAATCTTTGTTGACAGAGTTTGAATTTGCAATTTCAAGGTTGGGTTACAATAAAGTTAGTTTATAAAATTCATCAGTAGTTAGAGGAGACTCAAAATTCCTATAGCTTAGTACTCACAGTGGTTGTGCTTCTAACATCCAGAAGCACAGCTGCTTGTCAGCTCCCCATGGTGTAGTTCTACAGTCCTTGATTAGAGACTAACTTTTTTTTTTCTGGGATATATTTGGATTAGGAGCCCAAAACCAACACAATGATTAATTCTGGTTTCCATAATCAAGTTGGGAAAGGATAATAGAGGAATCAAGAGAGTGGAGTGGTGGTGGTGGAAAGGATGTGGTTGGATAAAAAAGGAAGAAATCAATTTCTAGTGGATTTGAATGACTTGGGAAGAGTAAATTCAGATTTGTAATTTGTGACTGCATTCTTTTGGATAAGAAAAATTAGAAATACAGGATATAGTTTCTTATAAAATATTTTTATTCCAACTAAGTCTCTAGAAAGCAGAGACCATAGAAAAGTTCTTTGTATTACTCTGAGATATTTCTTAATCTGATATTTGAGTATAGTGGACCTTATGGTTCTTAAGATATCCCTACCAGTTTGTCGTACTGTGGTGGCTTGCATGTTGCTGTGATGCCAGAAACTATGCCACCAGTATTTCAAATACCAGCAGGATCATCAATGGTGGAAAGGTTTCAGCAGAGCTTACAGGCTCACACAGACTTGGAAGATAAGACAATCCACTTCTGAAAAGAAAAAAAAAAAAAAAATGGCCACCAAAAACCTTATGAATAACAGTGAAACATTGTCTGATATAGTGCTGGAAGATGAGCCCCTCAGCTTGGAAGACACTGGAAATATGACCAGGGAAGAGCTGCCTCCTCAAAGTATAGTCAACCATAATGATATGGATGGAGTAAAGCTTTCTGGGCCTCCATTTACTGATGTGGTATGACTTTGAAGAGAAGAAACAGCAATAAACATCCATTAATAATCATAACATGGAATATAAAAAGTATGAATCTAGGGAAATTGGAAGTTGCCAAAATGAAATTGAATGCATAAAGATTGATAGCCTAGGCATTAGTAAGCTGACATTGACCATTTTGAACAAGATGATCCTATGGTCTACTATGCCAGGAAGGACAAATTAAAGAGAAATGGACCGACATTCATTGTCAAAAAGAACATTTCAAGATCTATCCTGAAGTACAACTTGGTTAGTGATAGGATAATCTCCACATTCTTACAAAGAAGAACAGTTAACATGACTATTATTCAAATTTATGCACCAACCACTAATGCCAAAGTGAGGAAATAGAAAATTTTTACCAAACTTTGCAGTCTGAAATTGATCAAACATGCAATCAAGATACATTAATATTTACTAGCTAGTGGAATGCAAAAGTTGAAAACAAAGAAGAAGCATCGGTAGTTGGAAAATATAGCCTTGTTGTTAGAAATGACACTGGAGATAGCGTGAGAGAATTTTCCAAGACCAATGACTTATTCATTGAAAATACATTTTTAAACAACTAAAATGATGACTATACTGGTGGACCAAGCCAAGTAGTATACACAGGAATCAAATTGAGTGTATCTGTGGAAAGACATAATGGAGAAACTCAGTATTATCAGTTAGAACAGGGCCAGGGGCTGATTGTGGAACAGAGCATTAATTGCTCATATGGAAGTTGAGGTTGAAGATGAAGAAAATTAAAAGAAGTCAATGAGAGCCAAAATACAACCTTTAGTCTACCCCAAATGAATTTAGAGACCATATGAAGAATATATTTGACACCAATGACTGAAGACCAGACAAATTGTGGGATGACATCAAGGACATTGTATTGGGTCTCTAGTGCTGCTATAACAGAAAAAACACAAGTGGATGGCTTAACAAATGGGAATTTATTATTTTACAGTGTAGAAGGCTAGATGTCCAAATTCAGAGTGTCAGCTCTAAGGGCACTGAAGGAATCTCAACCTTAGGCTTCAGTTCTGCCTCTTATTCCAGGCCCACTGGAGCTAAAGGCATATCCTAACTCAGACAACTGCAGGCTTCTGAGGCTGATGAACCCAAGGTTGACAGGTAAAATTGCACAATCCTAAGATCAGCAAGCAACATGGCAGGTCACTGGTTCAAGTCCAGGAATTAGAGATAAAGACTAAGCCAAATGCAGGATCCAAATGTGCTGAAAGCTTGAGACCTTCCTCAAAGCTCTGCAAAATATACTGGAAGCATACTACACCCCAAAAGCAACTAATTAGCTACTCCTACCAGATTCCACAATGTTTACATCACATCCAATCTCAACATGGTTAATAATTGCATCCAGCTACCAAGCTACTCAGGAACTCTGGTAGCGTAGTGCCTAAGGCACTTGACTGCTAACCAGAAGGCTAGCAGTTCCTATGCACCAGCCACTCCTCAGAAGGAAGATGGGGCAATCTACTTCCATAGTGATACTGCCTCAGAAACCCAAGGAGGGATCACTATGGGTCAGGTCTGACTTGACAGCATATAACAACAGCAATAACACCAAGCTACTCAAAGCCTAGGCCCAGCCAAGTTGACACACAACCTTATCTTACCACAGATTTCATAGCTGAGGAAAGCAAAGGATCATTAAAAAGACAGGAAAGTAAGAAAAGGCCAAAATGGATGTTAGAAGACACTTTGAAATTTGCTCTCAAACAGAAAGTAGCTTAAGTTAATGGAAGAAATGATGAAGTAAAAGAGTTGAACAGAAGATTTCAAAGAGCTCAGGAAGACCAAGTAAAGTATTATAATGAAATGTGCAAAGACCTGTAATTAGCAAATCAAAAGAATGTGCTGGTCATTTCTCCAGCTGAATGAACTGAAGAAAAATTCAAACCTCAAGTTGCAATGTTGAAGGATTCTATAGGCAAAATATTGAATGACACAGGAAGCACCAAAAGAAAATGGAAGGAATACACAGAGTTACTGTACCAAAAAGAATTTGTTGATGTTCAACCATTTCAGAGGTAGCATATGATCAAGAACCAAAGGTATTAAATGAAGAAGTCCAACTTATATTGAAGGAATTTGTGAAAAACCAGACTCCAGAAATTGATGGAGTACCCATTGACATGTATCAACAAACACATGCAATGCTTGAAGTACTCAATCCTTTATGCCAAGAAATTCAAAAGACAGCTACTAGGTCAACTAACAGGAAAAGATCCATAGTTGTGCCTATTCCATAGAAAGGTGATCCAAGGGAATGTGGAAATTATCAAACAATATCATTAATCTCACAAGCAAGTAAAATTTTGCTGAAAATAATAAAAGAATGGTTGCAGCATTATATAGACAGGGAACTGCCAGAAATTTAGCCAGATTCAGAAGTGGATGTGGAATGATCTTCTGCTATCAGATGGATATTGGCTGAAAGTGAAGAAGACTTGAAGCATTTACTAGTGAAGATCAAAGACTACAGTAGCCTTCAATATGGATTACACCTCAACATAAAACAATGATCCTCAAAATTGAACCAATAAACAACATCATAATGAATGAAGAAAAGATTAAATTTGTCAAGGATTGCATTTTACTGGGATTCACAGTCAATACCCATGGAAGCAGCAGTGCAGAAATCACACCAAGTATTTCATTGGGCAAATCTGCACCAAAGACCTCTTTAAAGTGTTTGTTCTGGTTACCTAGTGCTGCTCTGACAGGAATATACGACAAATCATATGGCCTCAACAAACAGGAATTTATTCTTACAATTTGGAGGCTCTAAGTCCAAATTCAAAGTGCTAGGCTCTAGGGTCTGGGTGAAAGCCCCTCAGCCTTGGGCTTCAGCCTGCCTCCAGCTCCCGACCCACCGAAGCTAGAGGCTTTTCTTCTCTCAGCTACTGCTGGCCACTGAGGCTGACAAGCCTAAGGTTGACAAGTAAAAAGGCACAGTCCCGATGTTACCAAACCATGTGGCAGGCCATTAATTCAAGTCCATTGTGAGTCCCAAGGTTGGCAGTGCATGGCAGGCTGCTGTATAATGGCACGACTACATACAGGGTCCAAGCAAGCCATAAGCTAGAGACCATTCCCAAAGCTGCTTCTTATATACAGGAAGCAGACCACATACCCAAAGCAGCTACTCAACTGTTTGTGGTAGATCCCACCATAGAGTTGATTGTCAGTCTCATCATGGGGAATAACTACCACCAGCTGCCCAGACACTCAACCAGGTCCAGCCAAGTTGACACACAAATATAACTACCACAGTGTTAAAAAACAAAGATGTCACTTTGAAGACTAAGGTGTGACTGTGTACACCTTAGTGTGTGACCCATTCAATTATCTTTTCAATAGCCTCATATGCATCTGAAACCTGGGCAATGAATAGCAAAGCCTGAAGAAGAATTCATGCATTTGAATTATGATGTTGGCCAACAATATTGAATATATCATGTGTGGTAGTTAAAGTTTTGTGTCAACTTGGCTGGGCCATGGATTTGAGTGACTGGGCAGCTGGATGTACATCCCCATGATGAGATTGTAATCACTTCCATGGTGGACTGAACTGTAAGCAGCTAAGAAGTTGCCTTTGGGGTGTGGCCTTCTTCCAGTAAAATAGTAGAAGCTTTGAGAAAGGTCTTTAGCTTTTTCATATATCTGGATCCTGCATTTGGTCAAGTCTTCTTCTCAGTGGCCTGCCATGTTGTCTGTCAGTCTTTGTATTGTTCCTGAACTTGAACTGGTAGTCTGCCCTGTTACCTGCTGATCTTGGGATTGTGCCATTTTACCTGTCAATCTTGGGTTCTTCCACCTTAGCAGCCTGTTCCTGCCAGAATTAAAAGAAGCCTTCAACCCCAGTGAGCCCAGAATAAGAAGCACAGTTGAAGCCCAAGGTCTAGGAGTCTTCCTTCACTCAACCCCTAGAGCAACACTCTGAATTTGCACTTATAGCCTCCTAAACTGGAAGAGAATGAAGTCCTCTTTGTTAAGTCATCCATTTATGGTATTTCTGTTACAGCAACACTTTGTTGTTGTTGTTATGTGCCGTCGAGTATCACTGCAAAAGTACATTGCCCCATCTTCCTTCCAAGGAGTGGCTGGTGGATTTGAACCACCAGCCTTCTGGTTAGTGGTCAAGTGTCTTACGCACTGTGCTACCAGAGCTCCCAAACAGCAGCACTAGAGAACCAAAACATCTTGAACTGCCAGAAGAACCAATAAATCTGTCTTGGAAGAAGTACAGCCAGAATGCTCCTTAAAAGCGAAAATGGACCTTGACTATTGTTCTTTGGTCATGTTATCATGAGGGAACAGTTCCTGGAGAAGGATATCATCATGCTTGGTAAAGCAGAGGCTCAGCAAAATAAGGATGACCCAACCAGATGGATTGACATAATGGCTGCAACAATGGCTCAAACATAGCAACAACTGTGAGGATGGCACACAACCATGCAGTATTTTGTTCTGTTGTATGTAAAATAGGTATGAGTTGAAATCAACTAAGTGGCACCGAACAACAATGTTACTCTGAGTCATTTCTTCTACTGAGATTTAAGAACAGTGGGCATGATGGTCCTTAACGTATCCCTCAGGAGAGCTTAGTAATGGGACAGTCTGACTGTGGACTGTGTGAAAGCTAATGATGAGCTAGTGGTCTTTCAGAAAAGGAATGCATTCAGTCTGTGGACCTGGGGTTGAGACCTAGATGGCTATTCATATAACAACTGTCATTTAAAAATGAGTTTTTATTTTTAAGTTATATATATGCAAAATCAATAGGGGACAAACGGTATAGGAAGTTCAAAGTTCCCATCCTTTCCCTGTCTGCCAGCATATTGTTCCTCACAGGAACCAGTGCTATTATTAGTTCCATGAGTTCCTTTCCAGAGATAGTGTATGCATTTACTTTGTGTGTGTGTGTTTAATGCACAACACAGCTTATTATATGTATTATTTCTAACCCTGCTTTTTACTGGTACCATTTTGAAATATTACAGCAGAGCTGATTCTTTGATTCTGCTTATTTCAGACTATTTGCAACATTCCCTAGTACCTCAGAATACTTGTGAGCTCTGAGCTTGAAATATTATTAACAAATTCTGACCCTTCAGATTCACTTTTTCTGGACTGATGTCTTCCCTCCTAGCAACCCAAATTGATTGTTTGCTTTTATAGCTGAGAATTTTTCACATGTTGATGAAGTGAAGAAGGCCAAAAGAAGCAGTAATAAGTGGACTATGCAAATAGTTACCAATTAATTTGATAGACAAATAGTTCATGGTGGGAGAGGAAAAGGGTATGATCCAGGAAATATTAAATCAGCATATTCGCTGGAGAGATCCAAATGACAAGAACAACTTATAAATGCCATGATATTTGAAATGAACAATTGCTTATTAATATCATTCAGTGTATTGAGGTGGAGTGGCTGCAAAATTTGCAGGAAATTGTCCTGTTTCCAGATTGCTTCCTCTCACCTGAAAGTCACAAATTCATGAGAATGAACAGCTTGATGGAGCAGTGAATGCCAGTTTTTAATCCTATAGCTCCTGTGGGGTTTGCTATCGGAATAAGAAGGCCAATTTAGCCTCATCTGTATGTACCATGCACTCAGGAATAATGCATTTTGACATGTTTATTTCCTCTAGGATCTCTTTTCTCCGTAAAACACCTCAATTCTACAGAAGTAATTATAAGGATTACATAAGCTATAGAATATTAATTAATGTTCCTTATAAGTGGATGGGAGCTCTGGGGGAGTAATGCCTAAGGCATTTTACTGCTGCCCAGAAGGCTGATGGTTCAAACCCACAAGCCACTCCTTGGAAGGAAGATCGAGCAATCTACTTCCATAGTGATACAGACTCAGAAACCAAAGGAGAGGTCACTGTGTGTGGGAGTCGACTTCACAGTAGTGAGTTTGGTTTTTTGGTGTTTCTGTAAATGGAAACATTGTTTCTAGCTATTTCTCTCTTTTGATAGCTGACATATTTCTAAAATTTAATAGTTATTTCCTGTTCGTAGTAAATATATTTTCTCTCTCTACCCTGATAATTCTGTTTCTTAGAATGAGATGGCCTTCCAAAATTTCAGTATTTTATACAATCTTTTGGGTTTTCAAATATCATCTTTCCATAAGTCAAGTTAAAAATTCTCATTTATATCTTAGGTATTTCCAGTTACAAATATTAATTTCATTAGCTTCCTTGGCTGCCAGCCACATCTTCTCAGTACTTCTCATGAACTGGCCAGCCATTCCCTGGTGAGAGCAGTAGCTATATGGAAAGTATGGCTATCCCTTATTTGCTTCAAGAATCCTAGGAAAGGCTATTCTGGCAAGATGG
Source organism: Orycteropus afer afer (assembly GCF_000298275.1). NCBI lineage: Eukaryota > Metazoa > Chordata > Mammalia > Tubulidentata > Orycteropodidae > Orycteropus > Orycteropus afer. The sequence continues at coordinate 3,394,552 of NW_006921808.1, forward strand.
TGGACTAGGCAGAAGGATTGCACAGACCCTCTTCAACAAAGAAAAGGGAAACCAATTAACACAGACACAGAAGATAATCTTGGACCCCTGAGCCT
>NW_006921808.1:3401991-3406840 GCF_000298275.1 Orycteropus afer afer
AAAAATAAAAAAAAAAAAGAAGCATAGGAAGCCACATGGCTAAATATATAAAATGAAAGGCCTTTACAAGTCATTGAATCATTTTTCCAGATTAAATTTCCACATGTCAAAAGAAACAGCAGCTCATTAAAACTGCAGTTGTAAAATCCACCAACACCACATGGAGAAAAGTGATTACAGAGCAAGCTTGATTAATTAGGTGTGAAAATTTAGGACTAGCATGATAATAAATGATGGAATTTGCCCAGCAGCCTGCTTCCCTGCCACTGTGTTTTGCTGAATGGCCAATTTTCCACTTGTCTGTTGTATGATCAAATTTCAGAGCCAGTAAAAGTTTACATCTAAATCATGGAGCCAATGAAATACAGCACTTAAGCCGCAGACAAGAGTTCTGACTTTAGGCTGGCTCCTCAATTTCTCTGTGACCTTTGCTACATTACTATCTCTCTGAACCTCGTTTTCTCCACATATAGAAGGCGATGAGATGGCCTTCAATCCCAATCTTCATCCCTGTGCCTTTAAGTAGAAACAATTTCATTAAAAATAAATAAATAACTTCACATGTGGTTTTCAAATCTTTCTATTTATTTATTTTGGGGCACCTAAAACAATTTGTTGTTGTTGTTGCTGTTAGGTGCCATCCAAGCCTTTCTGATTCATAGTGACCCTATTCACAGGAGAAGGAAATACCACCCGGTACAGCTCCAGCTCCATGATCCTTGCTATACTTGAGCCCATTGCAGCTACCACTGTGTCAATCTATCTTGTTGAAGGCTTTCCCCTCTGTGATAGTTGGAACTGTATGTCAACTTAGCTGGACCACAATTCTGAGTGGTTTAAGCAGTTTTGATGTGGGCTATTCCCATGGTAGGATCAGATATATATGTTTTAAGCAGCCAATCCATTGAAAGGGAATTCCGTTGCACTCTGTCCTAAGGTGTGTGGCCTGCTTCCAGTATATTTATGGACATCCTGGGAATAGAGACACTCTTCAGTGGTTTAGGATCATATTGTGCTGCCTACAACTGTCCATGAGCAAACAATCCACCATTTGGCCTGGAGATCTTGGAGTCATTCTTTGGAGTCAACAGCTGGTATACTGCCTTGAGCTCGTTAGCCCTTGCAGCTGTGTGAGGTGGGAAAACCTCCAGATCGATGTTTGATCCAAGAACTTGGGACTTGGCAGCTTCTATAGGTGTGTGAGACATATTCCTAAGATAATTTTCTCTTTCTCTATATGTATATATAAGCTTTACTGGTTTCGTTTCTCTAGAGAACCCAGCCTAACACATTTGGTACTGAGAGTGGAGTGGTTCTAGAGAGACAAAAATCATAAGGATGGGCTTCCTAAATTGGTTTCCACAGATTCAGTTTTGGTTCTCCAATTTGATTAATCATAAATGCACTGGTGACTCTGCCTCCATTAGTAAAGAATGTTCTGCTAATCTATGGCATAAGGTGGCAACATTAATATAATAATAGCACCACCAATAGATCAAGTAATTTTGAGAAATGAGTCTCTGGGTGATTGCATATTTGATATTTTTCTGCAATTTTGTCAGCACAAGTAGTATAAGGAAGCTGGTTAGTTGGTCCTAATTACACTAGACAAATGGTAAAAGAGCAATATGAGTTCAAGGCTGCTGAATCACACCTTAAGCACCACACAAAAGACCTCAATGTTTCCAGTTGTGCTCTGAAAGAAAGCCTTATTTCTTCCAGTAACAGAACTGATATTGCCAAAAATCAAACTCAAAGTCTTATTGTAAGGGTTGCTGAATTAGAACGCCAATTGAATTGCCAACCAAGAATGGTGTCTGAAGTTAAAGTGAGGGCATTGATTGGGAAAAAATGGGATCCCAAAACCTGGAATGGGGACGTATGGGCAAATCGTCAGGAAGATCAGGATAAGGAGCCTGTAAATTGTGTTGAATCCCTCCCATCTGAAGGGATTACTATAAAACCATCACACCTTCCCCCTCTGTTTGATGAGATTAACCCAACTGTTCCTGCTGGGTCATTGCCTGAGGTAAATGCCACGGAAGACATTGCTGAATATTCTCGGGGATTGCCCCAACCACTCATTGTTGCTGCTAGACCTATGACTAAAGTTAAGCGCAAGTGAGCCCCAAAAAGTGAAATACAAAGTGTGACTGTGGAGGTGGTATGCTACTACCTACTTGATTTTGCTAACATGTACAGACCAGAAACCTGCAGAATATATATGGGAAAGGCTACTGAGGCTGTTGGATGATGGTGCAAGGAATATAACATTGGATCAGGCTGAGATTATTGATTTAGATCCACTAAGTATGTATTCTTCATTCAATGTTTCAGCTCGAGAAGTTAGGAAAGTATCTAATTACTTATTTGTTTGGCTTATTGAAGCATGGTTTATGTGGTGCCCTACCTTAAGTCAAGTTGAAGTACCAGACCTGCCTTGGTATAATGTAGAAGAAGGTATCCAGAGTCTTAGGGAAATTGTTCTGTTTGTATGGATTTATCAGATTAGACCCCTAGAGCCAGAAATGGAGAGTCCAGAGGACATGCCTTTCACCAGTTTGGTGAGTAACAAAATTGTGAAGGGAGTCCAAGCATCCATGAAAACTGCTGTGATTGCTATTTTATGTAAGCCAGATTTGACAGTGGGAACTTCCCTAATTGAACTAAGATACTTAACTACAATGGGGCTGATTGGACCCAATGGTAGAAGAGGCCAAGTGACAGCAGTTAATCAACAAAGGCAAGGTGGGTGTGGTTCCCATAATGGACAGCAGAGTCAAAACAGTAATCAGAATACTCTTACTTGTGTGAAATTGTGGCATTGGCTACTTAGTCATGTTGTTGCTAGGAGTGAAACACATGACAAACCTAGTAAATATTTACTTGATCTGTATAGATGGAAGAATTCTAGTTCACATGAACAGCAGTCTAGATTGCATAAGGTCATGGTAAGGAGAAGAGGATGCACAAAAGTGAGGTTAAAGAGAAGTTTTTATTCTGTGCTTCTGGGCGAGGTTTATGGATCCCTGAGAGGGGCCCAGGTGAGGTTCATGGGTCCTTGAGAGGAACCCAAGAAGTTGTGCCACCTGGCTGGGGAGGGTAGGGTTTATAGTCTTGTAGAGGACCTAAGTGGGGCCACTAAGGAAATGGCGAGGTCCAATTAGCTGTTGCCATGGGTTTGCACCTAATTAGCATGAGGGGGCTTCACAGGAGGAAGTTTATCATCACATGGGACTTTCCAGCCTGGGTGGGTTCTGCCACCTCGGTTGTCTTATCAGGCTATCTCATCAGGGCCTGACACCTGGAGGAAGCTGCCAACTGAAATATTGGTGGCTTGAGTTTACTCTGGGCTAACAGATTGAACTGTCAGAACACAGAATCATGCCCTCTCAGTCAATTCCCAGATTTGAGTCAATTTATAGACCCACCACCTTTTGAATGAATAGGAGGCTGGGTCCCCTTGAGGATGGACCCAACTACATTGCCAAAAATTTACAATGTCAATCTTTCTCCTAGCCTTGCCCAAAGGGATTTGAGGCCTTTTACAAGAGTGACTATTGGGGAAAAGGAAATAATCAGACTTTCTCTGGATTACTGGACACTGGCTCTGAACTGACACGAATTCTAGGAGAGCCAAAACATCATTGTGGCCCACCAATCAGAGTGGGGCATATGGAGGTCAAGTTACTGATGGAATCTTAGCTCATGTGTCATACAGTGTGTCCAGTGGGTCCTTGAATCCATCCTCTAGTGATTTCCCCAGTTCCAAAATGCATAATTGGAATAGACATACTGAGCAATTGGCAGAACTCCCACATTGGGTCCCTGATATGTGGAGTATGGGCTATTATGAAAGGAAAAGCCAAATGGAAGTCATTAGAACTGCCTTTACCTTGAAAAATAGTAAACCAAAAGCAATGCTACATCCCTGAAGGGGTTGTAGAGATTACTGCCACCATCAAGGACTTGAAGGATGCAGGGGTGGTGATTCCTACTACATCCCCATTTAATTCACCTATTTGGCCTGTGCAAAAAATTGATGGATCTTGGAGAATGACAGTAGATTATCATAAACTTAATCAGATGGTGACTCCAATTGCAGTTGCTGTTCCTAATGTGGTTTCATTGCTTGAGCAAATTAATACATTTCCTGGTACATGGTATGCAGCTATTGATCTGGCCAATGCCTTTTTCTCAATACCAATTTCAAAGGACCATCAGAAGCAGTTTGCCTTCAGCTGGCAAGGCCAACAATATATTTTCACAATGCTTCCTCAGGGGTATATCAACTCCCCAGCACTATGTCATAATTTACTCTATAAGGATCATGATTCTCTTTCCCTTCCACAAGACATCACACTGGTACATTATATTGATGGCATTATGCTGATTGGACCTAATAAGAAAGAAGTATTGATGATTCTAGACTTATTGGTGAGACATCTTCATGCTAGAATGTGAGAAATTGACCCAACAAAACTTCAGGCACTTTCCACCTCAATGAAATTTCTAAGGGTCTAATGAAAGAACAGGCAAAGAACAAGGCTCTGGGAATTGATGGCATACTGATTGAGATATTTCAACAAACAGATGCCCCATTGGAGGAACTCACTCAGGTATGCCAAGAGATTTGGAGGACAGCTACCTGGCCAACTGACTGGAAGAGATCCATATTTGTGCCCATTCCAAAGAAAGGTGATGCCACGGAATGTGGAAATTATAGAACAATATCATTAATATCACACGCAAAAAGATCTTACTGAAGATAATTCAGAAACGTTTGCAGCAGTATATTGACAGAGAACTTCCAGAGGTGCAAGCTGGATTCAGAAGAGGACGTGGAACA
>NW_006921808.1:3407803-3424319 GCF_000298275.1 Orycteropus afer afer
GGAGGGTCGACAAAAGAGGGGGAGGCCTTCAACAAGATGGATTGACATGGTGGCTGCGATGATGGGCTCAAGTATAGCAGGGATTGTGGGGCTGGCGCGGGATTGGGCAGTGTTTCGTTCTGCTGTGCATTGGGTCTCTATGAGTTGGAAATGACTCGATGACACTTAACAAAAACAATGGTGTGCGGCATGTCGAGATATTCCTACTAAAGTGAAGGATAAGTTATTGTACCTGGCTTCCCCCACAACTAAGAAGGAGGCACCATGTCTAGTGGGTGTCTTTGGATTTTGGAGGCAACATATCCCTCATTTTGGTGTAATGCTTCAGCCTATTTATCAAGTGACTCAGAAAGCTGCTAGTTTTGAGTGGGGCCAAGAACAACAGAGTACTCTGGAACAGGTTCAGGTTGCTGTGCAAGCTACTCTGCCATTTGGGCTATAAGATCTGAATCCAATGGTGCTTGAAGTGTCTCTAGGACATAGAGATGATGCTTAGAGTTTTTGGCAGGTTCCTGTTGTTCAATCACAATGCAGACCCATGGGATTTTGGAGCAAAGCCCTGTCATCCTCTGCTGATAACTACTCTCCTTTGCAGAAACAGCTTTTGCCTTCTAACTGAGCTTTAGCAGAGATTGAACACCTAACCATGGGCCACCAAGTCACCATGAGGCCTGAGCTCCTGATCATGAACTGAGTGTTGTCTGACCCATAGAGTCATAAAGTTGGATGGACAAGCAACACTCCAACATTGTATCAGAGAATGGGCTCAAACAGAACCTGAAGGCACAAGTTGGATGAGGAAGGGGCCCAAATGCCTATGGTCTCCACTTCAGTCACATTGCCTTCCCTCTCCCAGTTTGCACCTATGACCTCATGGGGAGTTCCTTATGATCAGTTGAGTGAGGAAGAGAAAACTCATGCCTGGTTTACAGATGGTTCTGCGTGATATGCAGGCATAACTCAAAAGTGGACAGCAACAGCACTGCAGCCCCTTTCTGGGACTTCCCTGGAAGACAAGGGTGAAGGGAAATCTTCCCAATGCGAAGAACTTCGAGCCATGTTTCTGGCTGTTCACTTTGCATGGAACAATAAATGGCCAGATATACGATTATATGCGGATTCATGGGCTGTGGCTAATGGCTTGATTGGATGGTCTGGGACATTGAAGGAGCATGATTGGAAAATTGGTGACAAGAATGTATGGGGAAGGGGTATGTGGATAGATTTCTCTGAATGAGTCAAAGGAGAAAAGATACTTGTGTCTCATGTGAATGCCCACCAAAACGTGACTTTGGCAGAGGAGGACTTTCACAATCAGGTGGATAGGAAGACATATTCAGTGGAAACCAGCCGCCCTTTTTCCCCAGCTACTCCTGTCATTGTTCAATGGGTGTGGCAGTTCAGTTTGTGTGTCACCTTGGCTGGGCCTGGTTGAGTGGCTGGGCAGCTGGATGTAGTGTTCACCATGATGAGAATGAATCAACTCCATGGTGGAATCTACTGTGAGCAGCTTAGTAGCTGCCTTAGGGAATGTGGTCTGCTTCCTGTATATAAACAGAAACCTTGGGAAATAGTCTCTAGCCTATAGCATACTTGTACCTTGCATGTAACTGTGTCATTGTTCAGCAGTCTGCCATGCTCTGCCTCATTGGGACTTATAATGGATTTGAATTAATGGCCTGCCGTGTGGTTTAGTAACATCATGGCTGTGCCATTTTATTTGCCGACCTTGGACTTAACCTCACCAGCCGGTAGCTGCCTGAGTGGAGAGATGCCTCTAGCATCAGTGAGCTGGAAGCAAGAGGCAGAGCTGAAGCCCAAGGTTGAAGGGCTTTCACCCAGCCCCTAGAGCCTGACACTTTGAACTCAGACTTCTAGCCTCCTGAACTGTAAGAGAATAAACTCCTGTTTTCTAAGGCCACCCCATTTCTGGTCTATTCTTTTCTGAGAGGCACTAGGTAACCAGAACAATGGGATCATGAACAAAGTGGCCATATTGGCAGAGATGGAGGTTATGCATGGGCTCAGCACCATGGATTTCCACTTACCAAAGCTGATTTGGCTACCACCATTGCTGAGTGCCCAATCTGCCACCAGCAGAGACCAACACTGAGTACGCAATATGGAACCATTCTTCAGGGTGATCAGCCAGCAACCTGGTGGCAGGTTGATTATGTTGAACCACTTCCATCATGGCAAGAACAGCATTTTATTCTTACTGGAATAGACACATATTCTGAATATGGATTCATCTTCCCTACATACAACGCTTCTGCCAAAACTACCATCTGTGGACTTACAGAATGCCTTATCCACCGTCAAGGTATCCCACACAGCATTGCTTCAGATCGAGGGACTCATTTCACTACAAATGCAGTGCAGCAATGGGCCAATGCTCATGGATTACCTGGTCTTACCATGTTCTCCATCATCCAGAAGCAGCTGGCTTGATAGGATGATGGAATGGCCTACTAAAAACACAATTACAGTGCCAGTTAGGTGGTAATACCTTGGAAGGTTGGGGCAATGTTCTCCAGGAGGCTGTATATGCTTTAAACCAGCATCTAGTATATGGTACTGATACTCCAATAACCAGGATTCATGGCTCCAGGAACCAAGGGGTAGAAACAGAAGTGGTACCACTCACTATCACCCCTAGTGACCCACTCAAAAAATTTTTACTTCCTGTCTCTGCTACCCTATGCTCTGTGGGTCTGGAGATCTTAGTCTCACAAAGGAGTATTATGGAGACACAATACTGATTGCATTGAACTGGAAATTAGGACCCTATGCTCTGTGGGTCTGGAGATCTTAGTCCCAAAAAGGAGTATTATGGAGACATAATACTGATTGCATTAAACTGGAAATTAAGAATGCCACCTGGTCATTTTGGCTTCCTCATTCTTCTGGATCAACAGACAAAGAAGGGCATTACTGTAGTATCTGGTATGATAGATCTTGATTACCAAAGGGGAATTGGATTGACATTACATAATGGAGGTAAAGAAGAATATGTCAGGAAGACAGGAGATTATTTAGGATGTCTTTTAGTATTACCATGTCCTGTGTAAATCCAATGGAAAATTACAGCAACCCAATTCTGATATGACTACAAATGGCCCAGACCCTTCAGGAATGAAGGTTTGGGTCACCCAACTAGGAAAATAAACCATGACCAGCTGAGATGCTTGCTGATGGCAAGGGAAATATGGAATGGGTGGTGGAAGAAGGTAGTTCTGAGTATCAGCTATGACCATGTGACCAGGTGCAGAAATGAGGACAGTGATTGTTATATTTCTTCATTGTATATGTGCATGAGATATTCTTGTTTACTTCTGTTATGAACTTTGAAATGTAAGCTAGGTTAAAGCATTTCAGTTGTACACATGTTAGTGTACCATGTTAGGCACAAATATGACTTTATAATTGTCCTTATTTAGAGGTTATATATGGTTAAGATATAGGGGGCTCTGGTAGCATAGTGCCTAAGGCACTTGACTGTTAAACAGAAGGCTGGCGGTTCAAATCCACCAGCCACTCCTAGGAAGGAAGGTTGGGCAATCTGCTTCTGTAGTGATACTGCCTTGGAAACCCAAGGAGGGATCACTATGAGTCAGGGCTGACTTGACAGCACATAACAACAACAACAACATATGGTTAAGAAGGTATGTACAACTGCCAAGTTGATAAGCGTAAGACTGCTAGCTGGAGCTGTGTGTCAACTTGGCTGGACCACAATTCTGTGTGGTTTAAGCAGTTGTAATGTGGGTTGTTCCAATGATGGGATCTTACGTATATGTTTTGAGCAGACAATCCATTGAAAGGGAGTTTCCCTAGGGGTGTGGCCTGGCCTGCTTCCTGTACATTTATCTACATCTTTGAAACAGAGGCACTCTTCTGTGGATCAGGATTTTGTTGTGCTGCCTTCAAATGTCTGTGAGTGAACAATCCACCATTCGGCCTGGAGATCTTGGCTTCATCATTCGTTGGAGTCATCAGCCAGTATACTGCCTGTCAACTTAGAGCTCCTCAGCCTCTGCAGCTGCAAGAGTTGGGAAAAGCCTCCAGCTTGACGTTTGATCCAAGAACTTTGGACTGGCCAGCTTCTATAAGTGTGTGAGCCATTTTCCTAAGATAAATTTCTCTTTCTCTCCATATATAAGCTTTACTGGTTTTGTTTGTCTAGAGAACCCAGTCTAACACAGTTGGCTGGGTAGCTGTCTTCCAAATTTCTTGGCATAGAGGAGTGAATACCTTCAGTGGGGTATCTGTTGAAGTATCTCAATGGGAATTCTGTCAGTTCCTGGAACCTTGTTTTTCACCAATTCCTTCAGGGCAGCTTTGACTTCTTCCTTCAAAACGATTGGTTCTTGATCATATGTCACCTCCTGAAATGGATAAACACTGTGACCAATTCTTTTTGGTACAGTGATTCTGTGTATTTCTTCCATTGTTACCAAAGGGGTAGGGAGGCTGCATCTTCTTTGTTTCCAACTTTTGCATTCCAATCACCAAGGATAATTCACAATCTTGAATGTATGTTCGGTCAATTTCAGACTGCAGAAGTTGGTAAAAATCCTCAATTTCTTCATCTGTGGCTTTGGTGGTTGGCATGTAAATTTGAAAAATAATATTAACTGGTCTTTTGTGTAGGCATATGGGTATTATCCTATCATTAACAGCATTGTACTTCAGGATCCATCTTGAAACATTCTTTGTGACAATACATACCATGCCATTGCTCTTCAATTTTTCATTCCCAGCGTAGAAGACCACATAGTTGTCTGATTCAAAATGGCTCAAACAAGTCCATTTTAACTCACTGATGCCTAAGATATTGATCTTTAAGTGTTCCATTTCATTTTTAGCATGTTCTGATTATTAATGGATGTTTGTAGCTGTTTCTTCTCATTTTGAGTCATGCCACATTGGTAAATGGAGGTCCTGAAAGCTTTATTCCATCTATATCATTAAGGGCGACTCTGTGCTGAGGAGGCAGCCCTTCCTCAGTCATATTTTGCATGCCTTCTAACCTGAGAGGCTCATCTTCTGGCACTATATCTGACAATGTTTCAGGGTTATTCATAAAGTTTCCAGTAATATATCAGACAATGTTTCGCTGCTATTCGTATGGTTTTCACTGGCTAATTCTTTGAGAAGTGGATGGCTCTTTCTTCTTCTGTGTATATTTCAGTCTGAAAGCTCTTCTGAAACCTGTCTATCATGGGTGACCCTGCTGTTGTTTGAAATACCAGTGGCATAGCCTCCACCCTCTCAGTAACACACAAGCCACCACGGTATGACAAACTGACAGACAAATGGTGAACAGTCCTTCATAGTATTCTGTTATTATCATTTTTATTTCAATTAGTTCTGTTGTGACATTGCCCATTTCATTTTTTTTCATGTCATTTGCATCTTTTCCTTCTTTTTCTCTGTTAGCTTTGTCAGTGGTTTGTTGTGTTTATTAATCCTTCCAAAGAACCAACTTCTAGTGTCATTGATTTTTTTTTATTGTTTTTTGTTTGTTTGTTTGTTTTCATTTATTTCTGCTTGACTCTTCTTTTATTTCCTTTATTTTGGTGACTGTGGACTCTTCTTTGCTACTCTTTTTCTAATTGTTGTAGTTGTTAAGGCTTTGATTTTTGGTGTTGTTTTTTTCCTCTTTTTTGATGTGTGCATATATTGGTATATATTAACCTCTGAGCACTGTTTTTACTTTGTCCCAAAGGTTGTGGTATGTTGTGTTTTCATTCTTGTTTGATTCAAGGATTTTTTAATTTTATTTTTTACTCTTCTATCGAGGAACTCTGGTGGTGCAGTGGATAAGGCATTTGACTGGTAACCATAAGGTCAGCAGTTCAAACCCACCAGCTGCTCTGCATGAGGAAGATGAAGCAATCTACTTCTATAAAGATTTACAGCCTTGGAAACTCTATGGAGGTCACTATGATTCAGAATTGATGAGATGGCAGTGTGTTTGATTAGGTTTGTTACATATTAGTTTTTAAATTTTTAAATAGAGTGTTATTAAGGTTTCATGTATTTGATCTTTTTTTCCTTCTCTTCCTTTTGTTGATTTCTAATTTTATAGCATTGTGATCTGAGATGCTTTGCAGCATTTTGATATTTTTAATTTATTGAGAATTGCTTTGTAGCTTAACCTATGGTCTATTCTGGAGAATGTTCCATGTGCTCTGGAAAAATATGCATATTGTGTTGTTGTTGTGTGGAGTGTTCTGTATATGTTTTGAATATGTCTATGAGAACAAGTTGTTTAATTTGCTTAGCTTCAATATCTTGGTTGAGTTTCTTTCTAGGTGTTAACTCCTTCATTGAAAGTGAAATATTAAAGGCTCCTACTATTATTGTATCCACCAGCCACTCCTCGGAAGGAAGGTTGGGCAATCTACTTCCGTAGTGATACTGCCTCAGCAACCCAAGGAGGGGTCACTATGAGTCAGGTCTGACTCAATGGCACATAACAACAACAATAACAACTATTATTGTAGAGTTGTCTATTTCTATTTTCAATTCTATTAAAATTTGATTTATGTATTTAGGGGCTCATTCATTGTGTGAATAGGTATTTATTATGGTTATATCTTCTTGTTAACTTTATCCCTTGATCATTATAAGATATCCTTCATTGCCTCTTAAGCTGATTTTTGCCTTAAAGTGTATTTTATCTGAAATTAATATCGCCACTCCTGCTCTTTTTTGATGGTCATTTGCCTGATATGGTAGTTAAGGTTGCATATCAGCTTGGCTGGGCTGTGGTTTTAAATGGCTTGGCAGCTAGATGCAGTTATTCCCTATGATGAGATTGTAATCACCTCCGTGGTGGAATCTGCTGTGTGCAGCTAAGTAGTTGAAAAGGAGTTACCTTCATGGTGTGGCCTGCTTCCTGTATATATTAAGAAGCTTTGGGAAATGTCTCTAGCTTTTTGGCATATTTGCATTCTGCACTTGGCCAAGTCTTCATCTCCAGTTCCTAGACTTGATCCTGCTGTGTTGTCTGCTGATCTTGGGATTGTGCCATGTTACCTGCCAACTTTGAGTTCATCAGCCTCAGCAGCCAGCAGTGGCTTGAGTAAGGATATGCCTCCATCTCTGGTGGGCCTGAAACAAGAGGCAGAGCTAAAGCCCAAGGTTCAGGGACCTAATCCAGCCCCTAGAACTAGCACTCTGAATTCAAACCTCTAGCCCCTTAAACTAAAAGAATAAAGTTGCAGTGTAGTAATTACTAAGTGTGGCTTTTCTGCCCATAAGTCACTGTAAACTCAGTGGTGGAATGAGCAACTGAGGAGCTCCTCATTGTAAATATTATCCACCTGGGTTATTTCTGTTGGGTGTGGCACAATACAATGTTCTGGGAGGTTCGACTCTCTCTCATGTGCTTAGAGTTCTGATGCTATGATTGGCTAGTTTGGCCACTCTGCCAGGCTCAAAAGGAGGCCTCCTAGAGGCAGAACGCTCTCTGACTGCTGGTTGAGGAAGACATGCTGCCGAAAGAGACACGTGCCTCTGAAATAGACATGTGCTGCTGGGAAAGAGATGCTAGAGACATACATTGTTGAGTAAGACACTGAGGGACATGCATTGCTGAGGGAGAGACTGTGAGAGACTTGACTGAGAGAGATAGTGGTCTGGGAGAGAGACTAAGCATTTTTTTTCTGAACTTGAATTGTAACCTGTGGTGCTTCCCTAATAAACCCCATAATCTGTGACCTCTGTGTGGCCACTGCAGTGAATTATTGAACCTAGGAGAGAGGTGGTGAGTGCTTTGGGAGGAATAGTTGGAGAAAGGGCTGGAGGGAGGCAGCATGTCTGACCTTGTAGGAATAGGCCTTGGGTTACTGCTGGTAATCCTGTCTTCCTCTTGTAGGGTTAGAGGAGGTTGGAAGATGTGGCCTCCTTGCTGTTTTTGCAAAAGTCCTGTTCCTTAAAGCTATCCATTTGTAATATTTATGTTATAGTAGCACTATAGAAGGAAGCTCTGATAGCGCAGTGCCTAAGGCACTTGACTGCTAACCAGAAGTCTGGCAGTTCAAACCCACCAGCCACTCCTCGGAAGGAAGGTTGAGCAATCTTCTTCCATAGTGATATTGCCTCGGAAACCCAAGGAGGTGTTGCTGTGAGTCGGGTCTGACTCGATGGCACATAACAACAACAACAGCACTAGAGAACTAATAGACCTGATATATTCCTTCCTTTGATTTTTAGCTTATTTTTGTTTTTGTGTCTAAGATGAGTCTGTTGTAGACAACATATTGATGGATCATGTTTTCTTATCCAAGCTGCTACTCTCTCTCTTGACTGGTGCATTTAATCCTTTTGCATTAAGTGTAATTATCAATAGGTACAAACTTATTGCCATCATTTTGCTGGGTTTCTTTTCTTGTAGTGCTAATTTCTTTGTTCCATATTTTTTTCTGCACTGAATTAATTTTGTTTATGTATTTTCTCATCATTTCTTTCATTGCTGTTGTTTTAGTATTTACTAAATCTTTGAGACTCTGGTAGCATAGTGGCTAAGGCACTTGACTGCTAACCAGAAGGCTGGCGGTTCAAACCCACCAGCCACTCCTCGGAAGGAAGGTTGGGCAATCCTACTTCCGTAGTGATACTGCCTCGGAAACCCAAGGAGGGGTCGCTAGGAGTCGGGGCTGACTCGACGGCAAATAACAACATAACAACAACAAATCTTTGAGAATTTCTTATTTATTTTGATCAGAAGGTTTATTAATTTTCTCTAAAGTTATCCTGTAATTTATTATTTTCTTCCTAAGTTTGAAACAATCCATTCTGTCTTGATACCATCTTGACTTTCTCACCATTTGGAAGTTCTATAACTACATTGTTAATTCCCTTTTTTTCTTTTGTAGTTGTCCTTATCTACAATTTGAGGTCTCTGGTTCTGTATTTTTGTCTTGTAGTTTTATTTTACTTTGGAAAATTCTATATCTGGGTTGGTTTCTAGTTGATGATGTTAATCTCAGGTTGTTGTCTCTCATTATTTGTTCTTTGTCCCAAAAAATTCCATTAGTATTTCTTGTGAGGTTGATCTTATTTTTACTGATTCCCTTAATTTCTGTTTATCTATGATGTCCTAATTTTCCTTTCCTATTTGTAGGATAATTTTGTTGGGTATGTAATTCTTGATTGGCAATTTTTCTCTTTCAGGGTTTTATATCCCATTGTCTTCGTGCCTACGTAGTTTCTGCCAAGAATCAGGGCTTAGTCTTATTGGTTCTCTTTTGTAGATAATTCTTAATTTTTCTGGAGCTGCTAGAATCTAGAAAGATTCTTCCTATGTCTTTGGTTTTAGAAAGTTTGAATATGATACATCTTGGGGGTTTTGAAGGGTTGTCTATCCTGTTTGGGGATCAGTGAGCTTGTTGAATGCACACTTTCTCGTCTTTCATGATAGTGAAGTTTTCTTCAAACTAATCTTTGACACTTTTCTCAGTGCTTTTTTCAGTATCTTCTTGTTCTGGAATTCTGATGAGATGTAAGCTATTCCTCTTGATGGTGTCCCACATAACTGTTTGGCTTTCTTTGTTTTATGTATTCCTGATTGTTCCTTTAAAAGATCAGTATTGAGAAATTTGTCTTGCATTTTGTTAATTTGGTCTTCTATTAATTCAAATCTTCTCTTTTTGTCCTATCAATGCGTTACTTATTTTTGAAGTCTTAGTATTAATCTTTTGGATTACTATATGCTGTTTTTGTATGATTTCTAGTTTTCCATTGATTTTGTTCTTGTATTATTTTCCTGGACTCTTCTAGAGTTTTATCTGTGTTTTCCTTGATTTTGTCTATGTTTTCCTTGATTTTTTGAAGGTACCAAATATGATTGAAGGTATCTGTGTTAGTACAGTTGGTGTGTCAACTTGGCTGATGAGAATGGTAATCAACTCAATGGTGGAATCTACTGTGAGCAGCTGAGAAGCTGCCTTAGGGAATGTGGTCTGTTTCCTATATACAAGTAGCAGCTTTGGGAATGGTCTTTAGCTTATGGCATGCTTGGACCCTGCATGTAGCCATGTCATTGTTCAGCAGCCTGTCATGCTCTACCGACCTTGGGACTTAAAATGGACTTAAATTAATGGCCTGCCACATGGTTTGGTAACATCAGGACAGTGCCTTTTTACTTGTCAACCTTGGGCTTGGCAGCTTCAGCAGCCAGCAGCTGTCTGAGTGAAGAAAAGCATCTAGTTTCAGTGGGCCAGGTGATGAAGGTAGAGCTGAAGCCCAAGGCTGAAGGATTTTCACCCAGGCCCTAGAGCTTGGCACTTTGAACTTTGACTTAAAGCCACCAAATTGTAAGAATAAACTCCTGTTTGTTAAGGCCATCCTATTTGTGGTATATTTTTGTCAGAGTGGCATTAGGTAACTAGAACAGTATCTAAATATAATTCTTTTCAATTCCTTATCACGTAGATGCAATGCCATTTCTTCCTTAGAATATTTTCTGGCTCAGTCATTTTGATCCTTGTTTGCTCCCTGACTCTTTTCTTTGTGTGAATTAAGTTTGTCTGTTGTCTTTGAGACATTGTGGTGGTGTTGTATTTGTATTGAATTGATGATTTCATGTTAACGTGTTTCATCCAGGTTATTTTTTGCTTTATTTTGTTTTGATATGTCCAGGTGAATGGGGTGGGTGTGCTACTCTGCTCTCTACTTTTGCAATACTTAGGCATTCACCAACTGTCTCCTGGTGGTTATGATAGAGAATATGAGTGTGTGTGCAATTTTTTGTTTGGTATTGATATAGAGCAGTTTAGCGTGGGCTGGGCTGGTGTTGGTTACCATCCCCCATTGATCTGGTGGTGCAGGAGTGGATGATGGCATTCTACCAATGGGTGGGGCTGCTAGAGGTGGAGGTGTGGCTGGTTTTATGGCTGTTGTTACTGCCTCCCACCAGGTTGGACTAAGAAAAAAGAAAAAAGAGAGGAAGAAGTAAAACAACAAAAACAAAAAGGAAACAAAGGAAAGAAAATAAGAAAGGAAATATATGAGAAAAAAATTAAAAAGCAAATTAAAACTAGGGAGAGCAAAAAAAAGCATATAAAAGAAAAGGAAACAGAAAAGAAGACAAAGGCACAATAAAAGACAAAGAGAAAAGTAAGAAAAACAAAGAACAAGGGAAGGGAAAGAAAAAAATGAAGCAAACAGAAAGGGGAAAACTAGGGGTGCATGGTGCCCAGTTGATGCTCCTGCTGGATTGGGAGGCCACTGAGGTTGAAAGTGGGGCTCCAGACAGGGATTCTGCTGATGTAGGAGGTGGCTGGAGTCAGGTTGCCTGGTCCAGGATAGGATTTCTTCTGGCCAAAGAGATGGTTGTGTGCAGGACATCCAGTCCTGGACAGCACCTTTTACCATGTCAAAGAGGTGAAGAGCATATGCCTCCAAATTCAGGGGTAATGTGCATGTGGTGCTTAATCCACAATGATGAGCATCTGACTTCAGGTAGGGCAGAGGTGGAATGAGGAGGGCGTTCTTGTGGTAGATGGCCATGCTTCTGCTCATTGAGAGGGTATGGAGAATAAGGGGAAGATCACAATTTTCTGGTTACCAGCCAACAGTGTGGATGCTGATGCAGTCCTAGGCAAGCAGTGTTTATTACCAGGTTGCTGCTCCAATTGTAACACTGCTTGAAAGAAGTCAAATTGGCTGCACTGTGTCAGGCCAGTTGTTTCATTCAGTTTCTTGTGTCTTTGTTGTAGAGGGTCTGAGTAACTACTTGCCTGCCCACCATCTTGCCAGAAGTCCCTGTTTTCACAAGATTTCTGTGACTTCTTAATCTTCTGCAGAAAAATCCTGGATCCGTAATACTCTACACTTGACTCACTATTATTTTTTGCAGGCATGTGTGGCTTTGAAGTCTTTGGGTATAAGGCATTCTATGTTGTGTAAATATTATGTCCATTGTCCAACATAGTTTGATCTAGTTATCAAATTAACTTTTTGATTAGAGTAAAACAATTTCTGAAAGTGCCTAAAATTGATACATACAATGATTTGGGTTTTCAAATATCATCTTCCCACAAATCAAGTTGTAAACTCTCATGTGTATCCTAAGTATTTGCAATCATTAGTATTAATTCTCATTAACTCAAAACCCAGTAAATGGAATGAATGGAGAAGGAACATAACTAGTTCCAAAGAATGGCGATATAAAACAATGTACTTATAAGATGGAAACACTATTGTGAGTACAACATAATCCTTCTTGATGACTCAGAAGATATGTTAGCATTGTTTTGTGCTTTAGGTCCATCAATACTAAGCATAGTGACTGAAGGGCAGATTCCATTTTTCCTAACCTCCAAGCTTTCAGGGACTTCCAATTAACTACAAAATAAAGCTTAATTTTCTTTGCTTTCTATTCAAGGATGTCCTTTATCTGACCCCAGTGTTTTCTCACTGTCTTTCTGTGTCTGAATTGATGAAGTCATGTTGCTCTTTGAACATGTCCCAGAATTTTCATTCTCAAGCCTCTGTAACTCATTAAATATATTGCTGAGTATTTGCTATGTCCCAGGCACTGTGCTAGAACCTGGGTGATATAACTTGAATTGCACAAGTCCCTGATCTCCAGTAGCTCTTCACTGAACCAGAGAGGTAGACATATAAACATACATTTATTACTCAGTTTAATAAACACAACAATAATGGTTCTGCCTTACTATCCACCTTCAGAGGTTTGTGACTTTCTCAACCCTGTCTACTTACCTTTATTTCACATCAGCCATGCACTCAAACTGACCACAGCCAGATCATAGGTTTACCTACAATAGCCCTGTCTCCAGTGGTTATTTTTAAATGTGCCACCTCCTGACTGTATTTCTCTTTGCTGCAATCTTCACTCTATTACTCTTGTCACATTGAAACTACAAGTATTTTAATTTCATTAATTTTCTTTCTGCCAGCCTTTGTCTTCTCCTTTTCTACCCCCTTCTCTAGCAAGCCTGGATCCCATGGGCCATTCCTTCAAATGTCGATCTCTCTTGAAAGTACCCTAATTCTTCTGTTATCCACTACACCAATCCAGATCAAGCCTCTGTCCACCTTCTCTGGATAGTGCTAAAGACATCTAGGTAGGCAAATACCACTAAGAAATCATGTTCTCTCTCTCTCTCTTTTTTCTTAATTCATTTGTATTACTGATACTGCCCAAAAATTATGTATCCTTAATTAGCTGTCCAGTGGCTATTTTCAAACATCTTTTCTACAATGGACTGTCTTAAAAGATGTTGTATTTCATGTCATTTCTTGATCTTACACCAAGGAAATAAGTTGCCAGTAAATGACTTCAAGGTGTGTATGTTGTGTAAGCATGTGTGTGATGAAAAAAGAGAGACAGAGACAGAGAAAGACACATACACACATATACACATGCACAGACACAAACAGACAGTGGAAGAGAGAGAGAGAAGGAGATTATCAGACCTGTTACAGATCTTTTTGGAAGTTGTATAGCGGTTGGATTGAGGGGTCAAGACTGGAGTTGAGGAAGTTTTAAAGTAGTCTAAGCAAGGATCATGAGGCATTGATTGAGCTAGAATTCTGGTAGAAGTAATAGTAATGACAGGACAGATTTGAGAAATATTTAGTGAGTGAGATCAGTAACCTCCAACCAAGAGAGAAAATATAAAAGGGAAGTGACTTTTTAGGGGAAAAAACAAACAAACAAAAAACCTGATTATTTTAGTTTTCTACAATGAGTTTTGGTTGCCCTTAGGAAATTGAGGTGGAGCTCTGAGGATTAGGTCAGTGCTGGAAATACAGATTTAGGAGTTAGCAACACATAGATAGTAATTGAAATTATGAGAGTGGGTATGGTTACGCAGGGAGCATGTGGAGTGAGAAAAACAGTGGGTGGAGGACAGAACCCTGTGAAATGACAATCTTTACAGAACAGATGGAATGAGACAAGCCCACTTTGGGGCCAGAGAAGAAAACATACAAAGTACAAGGAGAGCTAGAGAATGAGGTGTCATGACAACCTTATGAAGGAAAGAGTGATTACACCAGGCACATAAAAAAGATACAATCAGACCAGGATTTAAAAATTCCCATTACAATTGATATTTAAGAGCTCATATGTGACATAGGCAGATGAAGTAAGTGAGCTGGGCATAATGGAAGGTGGGTGTTTTGGGATGCCTGGGGGCAGGCCAGGTGTGAGAGTTGGAGCTGTGTGTCAACTTGGCTAGATTACAATTCTGTGTGGTTTAAGCACTTATGTGGTTATTCTGATGATGGGAAAAGATGAATATGTTTTGAGCATCCAATCCATTGACAGGGAGTTTTCCTAGGGGTGTGGCCTGCTTCCAGTATATTTATGGACATCCTGGGAAAATACATTCTTCTGTGGATTGGGATTCTGTTGTGCTGCCTACAACTGTCCGTGAGTGAACAATCCACCATTCGGCCTGGAGATCTTGGATTTGTCACTTGTTGGAGCCAACAGCCAGTATACTGCTTGCCAACCTTAAGCTCCTCAGCCCCTGCAGCTGCAAGAGTCAGGAAAAGCCTCTAGTTTGACGTTTGATCCAAGAACTTTGGACTTGCCAGCTTCTATAAGCATGTGAGCCATTTTCCTAAGATACATTTCTCTTTTCCTATATATACATACATAAGCTTTACTGGTTTTGTTTCTCTAGAGAACTCAGTCTTACACGTTTGATACCTTGAGTGGTTATAGAGACAAAATCATAAGGATGGGCTCTCTAAATTGGTTCTCTAATTTGATGAATTGTAAAGACACTAGTGACCCTGCCTCTGTTAGTAAGGAGGGCCCTGCTAATCCATGCCATGAGGTGGCAACATTAATATGCAAAATAGCACCACCAATAAGTCAAGTACTTGTGAGAAGTGAGGTTCTGAGTGATCACATATTTGATAATTTTCTGCAATTTTGTCAACATGAGGAGTATAAAGAAGCTGGTTGATTGATCCTACTTACACTAGACAAAGTGGTAAAAGAGCAAGATGAGCTCAGGGCTGCTGAGTTATGGCTTAAGTGCCACATAAAAGACCTCAGTGTTTCCAGTCATGCTCTGAAAGAAAGACTTATTTCTTCTAGTAACAGAGCTGATATTTCTGAAAAATAAACCCAGAGTCTTATTGTAAGGGTGGCTGAATTACAATGCCAATTAAATTGCCAACCCAGAATCATGTCTGAAGTTAAAGTGAGGACATTAATTGGGAAAACATGGGATCCTGAAACCTGGAATGGGGATATATGGACAGATAGTCAGGGAGATCTGGGTATGGAGCCTATAAATTCTGTTGAATCCCTGCCATCTGAAGGGATTAATGTAAAACCATTATCCCCTCCACCTCAGTTTGATGGGATTAGCCCAGCTGTTCCTTTTGAGCCATTGTCTGAGGCAGAGGTCATGGAAGACATTTGGAATGTTCTCAGGAACTCCCTCAACTACCCATTGTGGCTGCTAGACCTATAACTTGCCTGCTAACCAGACGGCTGGTGGTTCAAACCCACCAGCCACTCCTCGGAAGGAAGGTTGGGCAATCCTACTTCTGTAGTGATACTGCCTCGGAAACCCAAGGAGGGGTCCCTATGTGTCGGGTTTGACTCGATGGCAAACAACAACAACAACGACAACAGACCTATAACTAAAGTTAAATCCAAGAGAGCCCCAAAAGGTGAAATACAAGGTGTGACTGAGGAGGTGGTATGCTTCACCCGAAAAGACCTACTTGATTTTGCTAACATGTGCAGACAGAAACCTAGAGAATATGTATGGGAATGGCTACTGAGGGTGTGGGATAATGGTTCAAGGAATATAACATTGAATCAGTCTGAGTTTATTGATTTAGCCCCACTAAGTACAGATTCTTCATCCAATGTTTCAGCTCGAGAGATAAGGAAAGGATCTAATACTTTATTTGGTTGGCTTACTGAAACATGGATAATGTGGTGGCCTTCCTTAAGTCAAGATGAAGTACCAGACCTGTTTTGGTATAATGTGGAAGAAGATATCCAGAGACTTAGGGAAATTGGCCTGTTAGAATAGATTTATCAGATTAGACTCCTAAGGCCAGAAATGGAGAGTCCAGAAGACTTCTGTGATGGCTATTTTATGTAAACCTGATTTGATAGTGGGAATTGCCTTAATTGAACTAAGACACTTAGCTATGATGGGTCTGATTGGACCCTGTAGTAGTAGGGGTCAAGTGGCAGCAGTTAATTGACAAAGGCAAGGTGGGCATGGTTACCATAATGGACAACAGAGTTGGAACAGTAGTCAGAATAGTTTGACTCATATGGAATTATGGCATTGGCTACTTGTACATGGTGTTCCTAGTAGTGAAATACATGTCAAACCTACTAAATATTTACTTGATCTGTATGTTGTTGTTGTTGTTGTTTGCTGTCGAGTCTGCCCCGACTCATAGCGACCCCTCCTTGGTTTCCGAGGCAGTATCACTACGGAAGTAGGATTGCCCAACCTTCCTTCCGAGGAGTGGCTGGTGGGCT
>NW_006921808.1:3427961-3431403 GCF_000298275.1 Orycteropus afer afer
AAAGCTTCATTGTGGCCCACCAGTCAGAGTGGGGGCTATGGAGGTCAAGTTATTGATGGAGTCTTAGCTAAGGTGTGTCTCACAGTGGGTCCAATGAGTCCCCAAACCCATCTGGTAGTGATCTCCCCAGTTTCAGAATTCATAATTGGAATGGATATATTGAGCAACTGGCAGAATTCCCACATTGGATCCCTGACATGTGGAGTAAGAGCTATTATGGTAGGAAAAGCCAAGTGGAAGCCATTAGAACTGCCTCTACCTACAAAAATAGCAAATCAAAAGCAATACTGCAACCCTGGAGGGGTTGCCGAGATTACTGCCACCATCAAGGACTTGAAGGATGCAGGCGGGTGATTACCACCATATTTCCATTTAATTCACCTATTTGGCCTGTGCAAAAAACAGATGGATCTTGTAGAATGACAGTGGGTTATCATAAATTTAATCACATGGTGACTGCAATTGCAGCTGCTGTTCCTGATTTGGTTTCCTTCCTTGAGCAATTAGTACATCTCCTGGTACTTGTATTCAGCTATTGATGACCAATGCCTTTTTCTCAATATGAATTTCAACGAACCATCAGAAGCAGTTTGCCTTCAGTTGGGAAGGCCAACAATATACTTTTACAATGCTTTCTAAGGGGTATATCAACTCCCCGGCACTACGTCATAATTTAATCTGTAGGGATCTCGATCATCTTTACCTTCCACAAGACATCACACTGGTCCATTATATTGATGATATTATGCTGATTGGACCTATTAAGGAAGAAGTATCAATGACTCTAAACTTACTGGTGAAACATATGTGTGCTAGAGGTTGGAAAATTAACCCAACAAAAGTTCAGGCCCCTTCCACCTCAGTGAAATTTCTAGGGGTCCAATGGTGTGAGGCATGATGAGATATTCCAACTGAAGTGAAGGAGAAGTTATTGTATCTGGCTTCGCCCACAACTAAGACAGAGGCACAATGTCTTGTGGGCCTCTTTGGATTTTGGAGACAACATATCCCTCATTTGGGTGTGTTGCTATGGCCTATTTATCAAGTGACTAGGAAAGCTGATAGTTCTGAGTGAGGCCTAGAACACCAAAAGGCTCTGAAATTGGTTCAGATTGGTGAGCAGGATGATCTACCACTTGAGTCATATGATCCAGCTTATCCAATGGTGCTTGAAGTGTCTGTAGTAGATAGAGATGCTATTTCGAGTCTTTGGCAGGTCCCTATTGGTGAATCGCAACACAGACCCTTGGGATTTTGGAGCAGAGCCCTGCCATCCTCTGCAGATAACTACTCTCCTTTTGAGAAACAGCTTTTGGCTTGTTACTGGGCTTTAGTAGAGACTGAACACCTAAACATGGACCACCAAGTGACCATGAGACCTGAGTTGCCCATCATGAACTGGATGTTGTCTGACTCATAGAGTCATAAAGTTGGCTGTGCACAGCAGCACTCTATCATTAAATGGAAGTGATATATCAGAGATTGGTTCAAGCAGGACCTGAAGGCACAAGTAAGTTGCATGAGGAAGTGGCCCAAATGCCTATGGCCTCCAATCCAGTCACATTACCTTCCTTCTCCTAGTATGCACCAATGTTCTCATGGGGAATTCCTTATGATCAGTTGACTGAGGAAGAGAAAACTCATGCCTTATTTATAGATGGTTCTGCGTGATATACAGCACCACTCAAAAGTGGACAACAGCATCACTGCAGACCCTTTCTGGGACTTCCTTGGAGGACAGTGGTGAAGGGAATTCATCCCAATGGACAGAATTTCAACCAGTGCATATGGCTGTTCACTCTGCATAGAATAAGAAATGGCCAGATGTGTGATTATATACATATTCATGGGCTGTGGCTAATGGCTTAGCTGGATGGTCTGGGACTTGGAAGGAGCATGGTTGGAAGATTGATGATAAGAGTGTATGGGTAAGAGGTATATGGATAGATCTCTCTGAATGGGACAAAGGAGTAAAGATATTTGTGTCTCATGTGAATGCCCACCAAAAGGTGACCTCACCAGAGGAGAACTTTAACAATCAGGTGGGTAGGATGACATGTTCAGTGGAAACCAGGCTTCCTTTTTCCCCAGCTACTCCTGTCATTGCTCAGTGAGATCATGAACAAAGTGGCCATGGTGGTAGGGATGGAGGTTATGCATGGGCTCTGCAACATGGACTCCCACTTACCAAGGCTAATTTGGCTACTGCCACTGCTAAGTGCCCAATCTGCCAGCAGCAGAGACCAACACTGAGTCC
Organism: Orycteropus afer afer; assembly: GCF_000298275.1. Classification (NCBI taxonomy): domain Eukaryota; kingdom Metazoa; phylum Chordata; class Mammalia; order Tubulidentata; family Orycteropodidae; genus Orycteropus; species Orycteropus afer. The sequence goes on from NW_006921808.1 coordinate 3,430,219, forward strand.
GTGATATGGAACTTTCCTCAGGGTGATCAGCCAGCAATGTGGTGGCAGGTTGATTACATTGGACCATTTCCATCATAGAAAAGGCAGCATTTTGTTCTTACTAATATCAGATACTTATTCTGTATATGGATTTGCCTTCCCTGCACACAATGCTTCTGCCAAAACTACATTCATGGACTAACAATACCTTATCCACCGTCATGGTATCCCACACAGTATTGCTTCAGATCAAGGAACTCTCTTCCCAGCAAATGAAGTATGACAATGGGCCTATGCTGATGGAATTCACAGGTATTACCATGTTCCTCATCATCCTGAAGCAGCTGGCTTGATGGAACGATAGAATGGCCTCCTGAAAACAATTATGGCACCAGCTAGGTGACAATACCTTGAAAGGTTGGGGCAGTGTTCTCCAGGAATCTGTATATGCTCTAAACCAGCATCCAATATATGGTTCAGTTTCTCCAGTAGCCAGGATTCATGGGTCCAGGAACCAAGGGGTGGAAATAAGAGTGGTACCACTCACTATTACCCCTAGTGACCCACTCACAATATGTTGGCTTCCTGTCTCTGCTACCCTATGCTCTGTGGGTCTGGAGATCTTAGTCCCAAAGGGAAGAATACTCCCACCTGGAGGCACAATACTGATTGCATTGAACTGGAAATTAAGAATGACACCTGGTCATTTTTGCTTCCTCATGCCTCTGGATCAACAGACAAGGAAGAGCATTACTGTGTTATCTAGTGTGATAGATCCTGATTACCAAAGGAAAACTGGATTGAAATTACGTAATGGAGGTAAAGAACAATATATCTGGAAGGCAGGAGATTCTTTAGGATGTCTCTTAGTACCATCATGCCCTGTGATTAAAGTCAATGGAAAATTACAGCAACTAAATTCTGATATGACTGCTAATGGCCCAGACCCTTCCAGAATCAAGGTTTGGGTCACCCCGTCAGGCAAAGAACCATGACCAGCTGAGGTGCTTGCAGAGGACAAGGAAAATACAGAATGGATGGTGGAAGAAGGTAGTTGTCAATATCAGCTACGACCATGTGACCAGTTCCAGAAACAAGGACTGTGATTTCTTCATTGTATGTTGTTGTTGTTGTTAAGTGCCGTCAAGTTGTTTCTGACTCATAGCGACCCCATGCACAGCAGAATGAAACACTGCCCGATCCCGC
>NW_006921808.1:3455330-3467028 GCF_000298275.1 Orycteropus afer afer
TGAGTTGCCTCTCCTCATGTAATCCCTTTGGCTCACTGCTCTTCTCTCTGGCTTCCTGGCTTTTAATCCCCTTTCTCCTGCTCTTCCCGCTTGCCACTTTGGGCGTCCCTGAGTTGTCTCTCCTCACCTGTAACCTTGGGACTGACTGCTCTTCTGTCCAGGTTCCTGGCTTTTTATCCCCTTTCTCCTGCTCTTCCGGCCTGCTACTCTGGGCGGGCTTGAGTTGCCTCTCCTCACCTAATCCCTTTGGCTGACTGCTCTTCTCTCTGGTTTCCTGGCTATTAATCCCCATTCTCCTGCTCTTCCCACTTGCTACTTCAGGTGTCCCTGAGTTGTCTCTCCTCACCTGTAACCCTGGGGCTGACTGCTCTTCATTTTATATGTGCATCAAATATTTTTGTTTCCTTCTGTTATGAACTGTGAAATGTAAATAAGATTAATGTATTTTGGTTGTACGTGTGTTAGTGTATCGTGTTAGGCACAAATATGACTTCATAATTGTCCTTATTTAGAGATTATATATGATTATGAAGATGTGTACAACTGCCAAGTTGACAAGGGGTGGACTGTGATTGTTGGAGCTGTGTGTCAACCTGGCTGGACCACAATTCTGTGTGGTTTAAGCAGTTGTGATGTGGTTATTCCCATGATGGGATAATGTGAATATGTTTTGAGCAGCCAATCTGTGAAAAGGAGTTTCCCTAGGGGTGTTACCTGCTTCCAGTGTATTTATGGACATCCTGGGAAAAGAGGCATTCTTCTGTGGATCAGGATTCTGTTGTGCTGCCTACAACTGTAAGTGAGCAAACAATCCACCATTCAGCCTGGAGATACTGGATTCATCATTCAGTGGAGTCAACAGCCTGTATACTGATTGCCAACCTCAAGCTTCTCAGCCCCTGCAGCTGTGAGAGTCAGAAATATTGTCCAGCTTGATATTTGATCCAAGAACTTTGGACTTACCAGCTTCTTTAAGTGTGTGAGCCATTTTCTTAAGATAAATTGCTCTTTAAATATATATATATATATATATATATATATATATATATATATATATATATATATATATATATATATATATATACACACACACACACACACACATACATACATATATATAAGCTTTACTGGTTTTGTTTCTTTAGAGAAGCCAGTCTAACACACCAGGTAAGTGAATAGGGTATGACAGGAAGGTGTTGGAGTGGGTGAAAGAGATCAGAAAGTGAGCAGATGGTTTGGAACAGCTAAGGGTGACAAATTTGTCTGTCAGTTTGCTGTACTATGGGGGCTCCATGTTGCTGTGATGCTGGAGGCTATGCCACTGGTATTTCAAATTCCAGCAGGGTTACCCATTGTGGGCAGGTTTCAGTGGAGTTTCTTAAGACAGAATTGGAAGAAGGAAGAAGCCATTCACTTCTCAAAGAATTGGCCAGTGAAAACATGAATAGCAATGAAACACTGTCTGATATGTTACTGGAAAACTTTATGAATAACCATGAAACATTTTCCAATATAGTGCCAGAAGATGAGATCTTCAGTTTGGAAAGCCCTAAAGATATAACTAGAGAAGAGCTGCCTCCTCAGAGTAGAGGCAACCTTAATGATGCGGAGAGAGTAAAGCTTTTGAGACCTCCATTTGCTGATGTGATATGAGTCAAAATGGGAAGAAATAGCCACAAACATCTATTAATAATCAGAACATGGAATATATGAAGTATGACTCTAGGAAAATTGGAAGTTTTCAAAAATAAAGATCAATATCTTAGGCATTAGTGAGCTTAAATGGCCCAGTTTTGGCCATTTTGAATAAAACAACCATATGGTCTACTATGTCAGGAATGACAAACTGAAGAGGCATTAATCATCAGAAAGAATGTATCAAGATCTATCCTGAAGTATAATGCTGTCAGTGATAGGATGATATCCATATTCCTACAAGGAAGACCAGTTAATGCTACTATTATTCAAATTTACACACCAATCACCAAAGCCAAAGATGAAGAAATCCAATATTTTTTTTTTACCAACTTCTGCTGTCAGAAATTGACCAAACATGCATTCAAGATATGTTAATTATTCTTGGTGGTTGGAATGCAAAAGTTGGAAACAAAGAATAATCACCATTAGTTGGAAAACATGGCCTTGGTGATAAAAATAATGCTGGAGTTTGCATGATAGGATCTTTCAAGACTAATGAATTATTCAGTGCAAATGTCTTCTTTCAACAACACAAACAGTGGCTATACATGTGAACTTCTCCAGATGGATTACACAAGAATTAGATTGACTGCATCTGTGGCAATAGATGATAGAGAAGCTCAATATATTCAGACAAAACAAGGCCAAGAGGTGATTGTGGAACAGACTACCAACTGCTCCTATACAGGTTCAAGTTGAAGCTGAAGACAATTAAAACCAGTCTATGAGATCCAAAATATGACTTTGATAATATCCCTCCTGAATTTAGAGACCATCTAAAGAATAGATTGGATGCATTGAATATGAATGACTGAAACCAGAGGAGTTGTGGGATGACATCAAGAACATCATCCATGATGAAAACATAAGATCATTAAAAATGAAAGGAAGAAAAGCCCAAAATGGATGTCAGAAGAGACTCTGAAACTTGCCTTTGAACAGAGAGTGGCTAAAGCAAATGGAAGAAATGACAAGACAAAAGAGCTGAATGGAAGAGTTCAAAGAACAGCACAAGAAGACAAAGTCAATTATTATAATGAAATGTGCAAGGACCTGGAATTAGAAAACCAAAAGGGAATGACACACACAGTATTTCTCAAACTGAAAGAACAGAGGAACAAACTTAAGCCTCAAGTTGCAATATTGAATGATTCTATGGGCAAAATATTGAATGATGCAGGAAGCATCAAAAGAAGATGGAAGGAATACACAGAATCACTATACCAAAAAGAATTGGTCAATGTTCATCCATTTTAGGAGGTGGCATATGATCAAGAACCAATGGTACTGAAAGAAGAAGTGGAAGCTGCACTGAAGGAATTGGTGAAAAACAAGGCTCCAGAAATTGACAGAATACCCATCGAAATGTTTCAACAAACGGATGCCCCACTGGAGGCACTCATTCAGCTATGCCAAGAGATTTGGAGGACAGCTACCTAGCCAATTGACTGGAAGAGATCCATCCCAAGGAATGGTGATCCCACAGAATGTGGAAATTATCGAACAATATCATTAATAGCATATGCAAGTAAAATCTTACTGATGATAATTCAAAACTGTTGCAGCAGTATATTGACAGAGAACTTCCTGAAATGAAAGCTGGATTCAGAAGAGGATGTGGAATGAGGGATATCATAGCTGATGTCATATGGATCTTGGCTGAAAGCAAAGAATATCAGAAAGATGTTTACTTGTGTTTTATTGACTATGCAAAAGCATTCGATTGTGTGGATCATAACAGATTATGGATAACATTGAGAAAAATGGAAATTCCAGAACACTTAATTGTACTTATGAGGAATCTGTACATAGACCAGGAAGCTGTTGTTCAAACAGAACAACGGAATATTGCATAGTTTAAAATCAAGAAAGTGTGTCAAAGTTGTATCCTTTCACCATACTTATTCAATCTATATGTTGAGCAAATAAAACTCGAAGCTGGACTATGTTAAGAAGAACATGGCATCAGGGTTGGAGGAAGGCTCATTAACAACCTGTGATACACAGATGAAACAACTTTGCTTGCTGAAAGTGAGGATGACTTGAAGCATTTACTGATGAAGACTGAAGACTACAGTCTGCAGTAAGGATTACACCTCAATATAAAGAAAACCAAAATCCTCACAACTGGACCAATAAGCAGCATCACAATAAATGGAGAAAAGTTTGAAGTTGTCAAAGACTTCAGATTACTTGGTCCTACAATCAACACCAATGGAAATAGCCATCAAGACATCAGAAGTATTGCACTGGGAAAATATGATACAAAAGACCTCTTTCAAATGCTAAAGATCAAAGATGTCTCTTTGTAGACTAAGGTGTGCCTAACCCACCCCATGGTATTTTCAATAGCCTCATATATATGTGAGAGATGGATAATGAATAAAGAAGACCAAAGAAGAGTTGATGTTTTGAGTTGTGGTGTTGAAGAAGAATACTGAGAGTACCATGGACTGTCAAAAGTACTAACAGATCTGTGAAGCTGGAATGCTCCTTGGAGGCAAGAATGTACAGACTTTGTCTCACCTACTTTGGTCATGTTGTCAGAAGGGTCTATTCTCTGGAGAAGGATATCATGCTTGGTAAAGGGGAGGGTCAATGGAAAAGGGGAAGGCCCTCAACAAGATGGATTGACACAGTGGCTACAATGATGGGCTCAGGTATAGCAAGGATCATGAGGCTGGCACAGGACTGGGCAGTAATTCATTCTGTTGTACATAAGGTCTCTATAAGTTGGAGATGACTCGATGGCACCTAACAACATGTGCCATTTTTCTGAGCATATATTTTCTTAATGATGGGAGCAAGAGTCATATAACTGAGGATGAAAAAGAAAGGAGATTCAGTGAGTGAAATTACTCTGGAAAAATACATATGCTAAGGGGAACAAGTAGGTTAGATCATTACTGGAGAGGTATAGTTTATACTGTTTCCTGCTCTAGGAAGCCCTTCCTTCACTGCTGTTCCACATTCTCACCTACAATTCAAGGAATAAGTAAGTCCCTGATTTGCTCTTGAAATCATTGTAAATATTCCTATTGTGAAAGATTATCTCCTTTCTCTGAACTCCCACATACCAAACCTATGGTTCTCTAATGACAATCATTTCTGTTTTAAATATTACAGTTATTTATCCATGTATATTCATTTCCCCATTAGATTGTAAGTACCTCCAGTATATAACATTTGTTCACTATTTATTTTTACATATTCTACATGTCATTGTGGTGAATTGCTTGATGTGGTCCTTCTAGTCATTTTCCTCAATTTTGTGATGTATTGTAAATCCTATTGTCCATTCCTGTTTAGGATGGTGTGGTAGTTAAGGCCATGGGTCATGGCTGGGCATCTGGTAGTAGTTATTCCCTACAATGACTAGAAATCAACTCTGTGGTGGAGTTTTCCATGAGAAACTGAGTAGCTGCTTTTAAATTGCTGATTGTTAAAGTCATCCACTTGGGGTATTTCTGTTGGAGAAGCACAAAATAACCAAAACAGGTGGTATATATCTTGAGTCTCACCTTGCTGGAGAAGGTAACTCAAATCACCACCCTTAGCTTCCTTGAGGGTATATATAGGAATCTTCTGAGTAGGTTCATGCTTTCTCTTGCTCTGGTTCTACATTGTGGCTCAGCATCATCTCACCCCTGGATTTGATATAGCAGTTGTCATCTGATCTGCTGATTTGGGTTCATCAAACCCTGAGAATTGGGAAGGATCCTTAAGACCTACTCACAGACCTGGGACTTACCAGCCTGCCAACCTCCGAGCCTCCATCACCACTATGTGAGATGATCCCTTGTGTGTCTGTGAGTTCTGTGAGACATTACAATGAAATACAGAACCCTAAGACAGGAGGGAGATTACTGAGAGGAGGAGGAGGAGTTGATGTTTGAAATGATGGAGTGGTACAGTAGTTTGGAAATTTGGGTTATCTTTCACCTCTGCCTCATGGGGACAGGCATTGTGCTGATCTTTCTAAGGGAAATTGTTCAAGCAGTCATATTAAAGGATCTATGGTGGCACATTGTTTAAAATACTCAGCTGCTAACCAGAAGTTTGGTGGTTCAAACTTCATCAGATTCTCTGTGGAAAAAAAAAAGATGTCAATCTTCCATAAAGATTTACATCCTTGGAAAAACTATAGAGCAGTTCTTCTCTGTATTATAGAGTCCTTATAATATGGAATAGACTTGATGGCAGCCCGTTGGTTAATTTTATTTTTTATTTTTTGGTTTATATGTCATATTATAAACTTTAGAATCTAAAATACGAAATAATTCTATGAGACCAGTAGGAACTCAAAGGATAATTGCTAAAGAAATGTATCAATCAGAATACCAATTATGAATATATAGAAAGATTTTGGAACTTTGGTTAACATAAAGCTTTGTTAATAAAATCAAATTTAACACAGGCGAACAATGTGGTTGTTCTTGTTAGGTGCCATTGAGTTGGCTCTGACTCATAGTTACACTATGTACAACAGAATGAAACATATGTCATATTTTTATCCTACTTTTTAATATGATTCTTTAGATTGGTCTTCTGCTACACATGGACATTTTGAAGTGGGATTTCTCACAAAGATGATCATTTCTGCTATCCTGTGGTATAAAAAAATGTCAACAGGAATGCTCTAGTTTGATTCTCTCACATCTGATAATAACAAACAGTACCTTACACAAAAAAATCACTCTTACAGGACTGGTGCAAGAGAGATCTAGAATTTATAAAAATACAAGCATATTTTTCTTTTTATGTCATTATGAAGGGTAGTGATTGTAAGTGCTTGGATGTTTTAATATTTGCATTTTTTATGAGTAATTATGTAAATTTGGGTATTCCCCTAGAAGTGTTTTAGAAATCAGCATGTATACATTTTCTCCTGGCAAGTAACTGTCATGAGAGGACATGGAAAGAAAGAATTTCAATTTCTATGTCTTCCCCAGAAATCCTAGCACTAGAGTGAGACTTACATTGTTTTATTCTAATGAAGAGGAAATGTTAGAGAGACTGTGTGCCAAGAACACAGAGATAAAAAGAATTAGTCAAGGGTGTGCATTTATTTTCTTCTCAAGTTTTTAGACTTCATTTTATCCCAAACAGGATACAATAGTTTAGATGACTTGAAAAGAACTGCTTGTGAGAGTGTTCTCTAGTGACAGTCACCCATTTGGGCCCTCACTGGTAGTATGGCAGAGTCTTCTCACCTATGAGTATCTCCAAGTAAAAGTTTAAAGGAGTGACACAACCAGAATCATGGGGCCTCAAACCGTGGAGCTGGTTGCGCAAGGTCTGCTCTCAGAAGAGAATCACACTTGGTTTAATGCTTTGCTGTCACTAACTTGAAATTCTTCATGACTTTTCAATAAGGGTTCCTGCATTTTCATTTTGCACTGTTGTTATTGTTTGTTTGCTTGACTACTGTTGAGGTGACCATGGATAAGTCAGTTGTGTTCTATTGTATTTCATTGGCTGATTTTTGGCACCAGAAAATCCAAGTTCATCTTAGTCTTGAAGCTCCACTGAAACATGTTCAGCATCAGAGCAATACATAAGCCTTCCCTGAGACTGGTGGTAGCTGCACATGTAGTACATTGGATGGGAATCAAACCTGGGTCTCCCACATGGTAGGTGAAAATTCTACCAATGGACCACCTCCACACCCTCATTTTTGCACTAAGCTCTGTAAATTATGTAGCTTGTGCTAAGTGTCAGTGGTAGTCCTTGCTTAAGGTAGACCCTGGAGACCTTTGTTCTATGACTAGATTACTCCCCATGACCTCTTGCTGATGACAGTATCTGATGTCTAGGGCTCTGAATGAGAACATGAGAATAGGTAAAAACTCACTCGCTATTATTCTATCAACCTTTCCTAATACTTGTGGCTGGCAGAAATATTTTCATATATGATAAAGCATATTTTATATTCTTAATGAGACTATCAGAGTGTCTGTTCCAATTAACTTTTTTGGGAAAAAGAATAAAACATACTGGCATGAATGAATGGGAATTGAGTATTCATTTAAAAGGTCAAATATCTCCAGTCTGTCCACTTGGTATGCTTGTCTCATCAGGCTAACTTCTGGTGCCTTAATGAGGTACTTGTTTCACAGTCCTGTGTGGGCATCCAGGAATTGATGGGGCTTGCACATTGTGCCTTTAGTTGGGATAAAATGTCTTTTATTAAGTTTCCTTTTAAAAAAGTTTATGCAGAATAATAGAGAATAAAGTTTCTCCTGGAATGCCATTGGGGGGCATGAAGGAATCATTTGTGAGATAAAAGTTATTTAAGATTGTGAATTCAAACAAGTGAGTCAGGACCTGAATGGGGGGTAATTTTCTTACAACATTTGTGACAAAAATCTAGTAGAAATGCAAAGAAGACATCTGGAAGCACATGGCCATACTTCATTCTGGATGCCTGCTGAAGAATGAAAATATTTGTTGAAAAGTTACAAGACACCAATAGTGATGGGGAATTTAATGACAGGAATATAATTCCAGTGTAGACAAGGATGGCAGAGCATTGCTTCTTGATTAAGTTAATATGTATTGATATTTTTCCTGTTGTTTTGACTTCTTAGGCTGTTTAAATTTTGTCTTGTCAAAACAAAATACAAAAGAGGGTGCTATGACATTGATTTTTCTTTTTTTTAATCCTGTCTCAGAAGGATACTGTGTTTTTTGTTTTGTGTATGTATGTGTGTATGTTTCTACTGTAGGGTTGACAGTTAGGAAGGAAGAAATTTCAAAATTGTTGCATAAATAATTATGTTAAATTATTGAGCATAAATTAGCAAGGAAAATACATTTTGACTGCAAGCATAAATCAATTTTTTATATATCACAGAATTACCACCATTAAAGTTAGCTGAGGTGACATATTTGGCAGTGGTGAGCACAATAATGGTTTGAAGATAGAACTATCTGGTGTCTGAGGACGCCATAAAAACCTGAATTCAGTGGCTCTTCAGGAAAGAAAAACAAAACATGGGTTCAGAAGAGTTAGTTCGTGTCAAAGAAAAAGAAGGAATGAAAGAGAATTTCATACTTTTTAACCCAAGACAAAGGAGTTTTAACTCAGTTACACTCCTTCAAGAATATTTTAGCCATGCTGATTTAGCCTCTTCATTTGGTATAGCCTATACTACCTATACTTTCCACTTAGAATCAAATTTAGCTGTAAAACTCCAGCTTTTTCTTTTCTTTTATTTTTAATTTTAATTGTGATTTGGGTGAAAGTATACAGAGCAAATTCATTCCATCCAGAAGTTCATACACATTTTTCTCATGACATTGACCACAATTCCCCACAATGTAACAGCTCTCATCCCACTTCCTCACTGTAGTTACATCTTCCCATTTTCCTTCCCTCCCATGCTCTCCCACCCCCTGAGCTGTCTCCCTGTGCAACAACTGCCCTCTGTTCTCCCATCTCTCCAGCTTATTCTTGCATCATGATATATATTGTATCATAATTTTAAAGGAGTTCTTGTAGCTTAGTGCCTAAGGCACTTGACTGCTAACCAGAAGGCTGACAGTTCAAACCCACCAGCCACTCCTCGGAAGGAAGGTTGGGCAATCTACTTCTGTAGTGATACCACCTTGGAAACACAAGGAGGGGTCGCTATGAGTCGGGCTGACTCAACGGCACATAACAACAACAACAAATTTTAAAATATTTCCTTTGTTTTTGTAGGTAGACAATAAACTATTATCTAAACAGATCTGTCCTGGAGGAAGTGCAGCCAGAATGCTCCATGCAAGCAAGAATGGTCAGACTTCGTCTCACCTATTTTGGTCATGTTGTAAGAAGGGACCATTCCCTGGAGAAGGATGTCATGCTTGGTAGGGTGGAGGGTCGACAAAAGAGAGGGAGGCCTTCAACGAGGTGGATTGACATGGTGGCTGCGATGATGGGCTCAAGTATAGCAGGGATTGTGAGGCTGGCGCGGGATCGGGCAGTGTTTCGTTCTGCTGTGCATGGGGTCGCTATGAGTCGGAAACGACTCGACGGCACTTAACAACAACAACAACAACCATTTCTCTATTATTTAAACAGAAAGAGCCAATAATATTTATCTATAAACCATTTTGTTAGATGGTCTGCATTTTATACTTAGATTTTTGGGGCGATGGTGATGGTGGTGGATATTCATGTTTGAAAGGAGCCCTGGTGCTGCAGTAGTTAAGTACTTAGGTGTGAATCAAAAGTTAGGCAGCTTGAACCCACCAGCTGCTCTGTGGGAGAAAGAGGTGGCAGTATGCTTTTGTAAATAAACCCTATGGACAGTTCTACTCTGTCCAATAGAATAGCTATGAGTCAAAATTGGCTCTACGGCAATGGGTGCTATTTTTCTTTTTTTCTCTCTCACATCTGAATATGAATGTGTCTAATTTAGGGATTTTCAATACTCAAAATAATGTTGTTGTTGGGTGGGTTTGAACTGCCAGCCTTCTAGTTAGCAGTCAAGTGCCTTAGGCACTATGCTACCAGAGCTCCTCAAAATAATAGTGTTTCTTTTAGAAAATCCTAACTGGTTGTTGCTGTCTTTCTTCTCCAAACTATAAATCCTGCGGCCTTTCTCTCTGGAGCAGTAGAGCAACAGCCTGGGGAGAAGTATTTTCCTTTCTTTCCTTCATTGCTCTCTTTCTGGATGAACTTTCCTTGGGACAGAGGATGTACAGAACTGTTTGGTTCTGAGGATTGGCCATTTACACTGTGGACTATAACTGGGAGTAAAAATAAGCAGAGATTAAGATTATGACAATGAAAGAGTATCACCTATATTTAACTATGCCAAAAAGGGCTTCAAAGTAATCCTGACTGAAAACGGTAGTAAAACAAAGCTCCCACAGACTGCTGTTAGAGGTACCATACTTTTCCTCTGAGGATCATAACACAAGCCTAAGATACATAGGGTGAACATACAGTGGTGACATCATGGTGATAATTGCCTGGAGAGAATTTCACTTCTGGTACTTGTTAGCTGTGTACTTTGGCAAAGTATTGGCTCTCTCTTTATCTAAATATTCCCATATGTAAAATGTGGAAATCAATTGTACCTACCACAAAGATCTGTAAGGCTAAATGAGAGAATATGTGGAAAGTGGTAGAAGAGCGTGTGGCACATTGAAAGTACATATATCTTAGTTTTTTTTTTTTTTTTTAATCTACACAAGGAAAATGAAAAATGTGGCAATAACCCTTCCTACAGATATTTGCAAAATAGCTATAGATGTAACTTTACCTCTAAATTAATTTCTTCTCTTTGATTTGGAATGAGGAGTCCCACAGTATCTTCCATAAATTGTTACTGAATTGCTTTTGTTTCTCTATTCACAGAGTGGGGTAAATATTTTAGTCAAGTCTGGAAATTTTACAGCACACTACAAAATGCTGAAATGTCTGGAAAGAAGACACTATATGATTCTCTGGAAAAATCCAAAATTGTGAGTTAAACTGACCTCAAAGCAGTCTGAACAAACACAAAAAAGATATGAGGTAAAAGGACTGAAGGAGATTAAGCTGTCATTTGTAGATAATATGATCATCTACCAAGACAAACCAACAGAATTAACACACCTTTATAAATAATAAAAGAATTCAGCAAAGTATTCAGATAAAAGTTTAACTTAAAAAGATCAAATGCATCTCTGTATCTGTACTATATTTTTGCAGTAACTAACTAAAATATTAAAAATAATAATATTAAATCCAAGATACCATCTACAACATCCAAAAACAAGAAAATATTTATGAATTAACAAAGAATAAACTAATTTTTTTATGGAACAATGTAAAAATCTATCAATGGACATCTACATATAATTCAAATACACGTTAATATATTCTATACACATGTTGTTGTTGTTGTTATGTGCCGTCAAGTCAAACCCAACTCATAGTGACCCCTCCTTGGGTTTCCGAGGCAGTATCACTACGGAAGTAGGATTGCCCAAACTTCCTTCCGAGGAGTGGCTAGTGGGTTTG
>NW_006921808.1:3467768-3470304 GCF_000298275.1 Orycteropus afer afer
GTTTTCTTTATGTTGAGATGTAATCCATACTGCAGACTGTATTCTTCAACCTTCATCAGTAGGTGCCTTAAGTCATCCTCACTTTCAGCAAGCAGAGTTGTATCGTCTGCATATTCTATACACATAGTAGGATAATTTATTATATAATAAATTGTCAGCATTTTCAAACTAATCTATCAAGTCATTGCATTTCAAAGTGCCAGCTGCATTTTTTTAAAGAAATCAATGCATTTATTACACAATTTATGTGAAAGAAAAAATATCCATATATAGATAAATCAATTTTAGCCGAAGAACATGTTGCTGTATGGTATATTACAGTGTGCCTCAAAGTCACAGCAGTTTAAACATTTGAGTACAGGTGTGAGAACAGACTAATGGACTAATGGAGCAATATGGAAACCTCTGAGATAGATTCAACTTTATTTAATATATTTTATAGGTAACATTAAAAATCAATTAGTAAAGGACTGTCTCTAATAAATATGGTTGGGAAAATTGACTTATATGGAGAAAAATAAAACTGGATTCCCTAGCTGAAGCCATATATAAAGGTAGACTCCAAATCTGTTAAGGACCTTTATCTGAAACTTTTAGATAAAGTTAATAGAAAATAATGTAATCTTTGTGCTCTACAGCTGGGGAAGAATTTTTAAAACACCTAAAGTACAACTCATAATGGCAAAATTTATTTACATTAAGATTAAGGATTTCTGTTCAACAAAAAATATCATGGATAAAGTTGGTAGTAATAGATTGGGAAATGATTTATATGGTGATACAACGACAAGAAATTAATACTTAGGAACTCTTGCAAAGCAACAGTGGAAAGATAGACTCCAACAGAAAATTGGACAAAGGGTATGAATAGGAGATATACATGAAATGAAAATAAAATAGCTGTTATTATTGTTGTTAGATGTCGTCGAGTCATCTCTGACTCATAGCAGAATGAAACACTGGCTGGTCCTGTGCCAGCCTCATGATCCTTGCTATACCTGAGCCATCATTGCAGCCACTGTATCAATCTGTCTTGTTATGGGCCTTCCCCTTTTTCATTGATCCTCCACTTTACCAAGCATGATATCATTCTCCAGGGAATGGTTCCTTCTGACAACATGACCAAAGTAGGTGAGATGAAGTCTAGCCATTCTCACTTCCAAGGAACATTCCAGCTGCACATCTTCCAGGACAGATTTGTTAGTCCTTTTAGCAGACCATGGTACCCTTAGCATTCTTCTCTAGTACCACAAATAAAAAGAATCAACTCTTTTTCAGTCTTTCTTATTCATTATCCAGCTCTCACATGTGTATGAGCCTATTGAAAATATCATGGTGTGGGTTAGGCACACCTTAGTCTTCAAGGAGACATCTTTGCTCTATATGACTTGAAAGAGGTCTTCTGTAGCCTATTTTCCCAATGTAATATATTGTCTGATGTCTTGACTGCTACTTCCATTGGTGTTGATTGTAGAACCAAGTAATATGAAGTCCTTGACAGTTTCAATTTTTTCTCTATTGTGAAGCTGTTTATTAGACAAGTTGTGAGGGTTTTTTTTTTTTTTCTTTATATTGAGGTGTGATCCATACTGCAGATGTAGTCTTTAATCCTCATCAGTAAGTGCTTCAAGTCCTCCTCAATATCAGCAAGCAAAGTTGTGTCATCTGCATATCACAGGTTGTTAATGAGTCTTCTTCCAATCCTGATGCCTCGTTCTTCTTCATATAATCCAGCTTCTCAAATTATTTGCTCAGGATAAAAGTTGAATAAGAATGGTGAAATGAGAGGTTCCGGCAAGATGGCAGACTAGACAGAAAGACTGCACAGACCCTCTTCAACAAAGAAAAGGGAAACCAATTAGCACAGACACAGAAGATAATCTTGGACCCCTGAGCCTTGAAGGGAAGGATACAAAAGTGGACTAAACCCCAACTAGCAGAAGAATTTGCGTGAAAATACCAAAAAAGGAGACATACAGAGCTGCGGTCTGGCAGCAATCCTGAGCGATCCTGATGGGACAGACAGCTTGGACATTCCTGAGTGCTGGTAGGACCTAAGAATTAACCTAAAAATCACCCTGCTAGCCAGGGACTGCATGGAGGACTGTGCACAGTGGCTGGGGAACAAACAGAGAAGGTTAAGAGAAAGGTGGGCTGAACTGTGGACTTTTGCCAGTCCAGAGGGAACCACCATTTTGAAGGTTTAAAAAGCGGCTTGACTGTTTTGGATATTTAAAGAGAGCACTCTCACACATTTCTGGGCCTTCAGAACACGTTCTGCTTTCCAGCAACCCCAAGGACACTCGGGGCCTGCAAATCTGAAAAGGTACGACATTCTTCTTGTTACTTCACCCTACATCCCCTTGGTGAATGTAGGTGTGGCCATCCCCCACTCCCACCTACCTTCTAGGCCTACAGGACCTCTATCACAGTCTACACAGACAGAACCTGGGTGCCCTTCCCTGTCTTCTACAGACTTTTTTTTCTTTATTCTCTTTTTTTTATTTTTATTTTTTTCTTTTCCTCTTTCTTTATT
>NW_006921808.1:3476441-3492726 GCF_000298275.1 Orycteropus afer afer
GGTGGAACCACTGAGACTATGGCCCCTACCTGCCCTTCAGGTCTGGAATTGAACCCACACCTGTGGTTTCCAGCCAAACAAAATACAGGCATGTGAGTTAAACATTTACCTCAAGTAGATACACGCCTTGGAGTGAACGATCATGGGAGAAAGAAGGGCTGCTTATGCACAGGAAAACAGCTCAGGTGGCAGTGTATGGAGGGATGGACACTGGGAAGAGGTAACTATGAGGAGGCAGTTGGAGGGGAGCTGTTGCATTGTGGTAAACTGTGGTCACTTACATGAGACAAAGTATATGTGAACTGCTGTATGGAAAGTGAATTTGCTCTGTAAATCTTCACCCAAATCACAATAATAATAAAAGAAAATGGTGAAATGAATCATCTTTGATGCACCCCCTTCTTGATTTTGAACCATTCAGTATCACCTTGTTCTATTCAAACAGCAGCTTCCTTATCTATGTGCAGGTACCTCATGAATACAATCAAGTGTTCTGGAATTCCCATTCTTCTCAATGTTGTTCATAATTTCTTATAATCTACTCAACTGAATGCTTTTGCATAGTCAATAAAATGTAAGTAAACATCTTTCTGGTATTCTTTGCCATCTGTCATCAGCAATGATATCCCTCATTCCAAGTCCTCTACTGAATCCATCTTGCATTTCTGGAAGCTTTCTGTCAATATGCTGCTGCAACAGTTTTTGAATTATCTTCAGTAAGATTTTACTTGCATGTGATATTAATGATATTGTTTGATAATTTCCACATACTGTGGGATCACCTTTCCCTGGAATGGATCTTTTCCAGTCAGTTGTCCGGGTAGCTGTCCTCCAAATCTCTTGACATAGCTGAATGAGTGGCTCCAGTGGGACATCTATTTGTTGCAATATCTCAATGGGTATTTTGTCAATTCCTGGAGCTTTGTTTTTTGCCAATTTCTTCAGTGCAGCTTCAACTTCTTCCTTCAAAATCATTGGTTCTTGATCATATGCTACCTCCTGAAATGGATGAATAACAACCAATTCTTTTTGGTACAGTGACTCTGTGTATTCCTTCTATTTTCTTTAGAGTCTTCCTGCATCATTCAATATTTTGCCCATAGAATCTTTCAATATTGCATCTCGAGGCTTAATTTTTTTTCCTCAGTTCTTTCAGCTTGAGAAGTACCAAGCATGTTCTTCCCTTTTGGTTTTCTAACTCCAAGTCTTTGCACATTTCATTGTAGTAATTGGCTTTGTTTTCTCAAACTTCTCTTTGAAATCTTCTGTTCAGCTCTTTTATCTTGTCACTTCTTCCATTTGCTTTAGCTACTCTCTGCACAAGGGCAAGTTTCAGAGCGTCTTCTGACATCCATTTTGGTCTTTTCTTCCTTTCCTTTCTTTTCAATGATCTCTTGCTTTCTTTTTTTTTTTATAATTCTATTATTTTTTTTTTAATTGTGATTTGGGTGAAAATTTACGGAGCAAATACACTTTCCATACAGCAGTTCACTCACACTTTGTCTCATGACACTGACCACAATTTAGCACAATGCAACATCTCCCCTCCCACTTCCTCCCGATAGCTACCTCTTCCCTGTGTCCACCCCTCCATGTACTCCTACCCCCTGAGCTGTCTCCCTGTGCCTGAGCAGCCCTTCTTTCTCTCATGCTTGTTCTCTCCAAGGAGTGTATCTACCTCAGGTAAATGCTCAACTGATATGCCTGTCTATTGTTTGGCTGGAAGCCAGAGGTGTGCATTCAATGCCAGACCTGAAGGGCAGCTAGGGGCCATGGTCTCGGTGGTTCCACCAGGCTCCATCGGGTTAGCAAACCTGTTCCCCACTTTTTTTTTTCCCAAATGATTTTGAGTTTTGTTCCACATTGTTCTCCCTCTCTATCCAGGATATCCTACAAAGATCCTCTTCCAAGTGGTTGACAGTATAGTCATATAGGCTGCAGATTGGATGGTGTACCAGTTGCTAGAACTAATTTTTCCATGAATTTTTGGTTTCCTTCATTCTTCTTGGCTCTGGATGAGGAGAGACCCATTGTTGCATCTAGATGGCAGCTTGCAAGCTTTTAAGATCTCAGTCACTACTCACCACAGCAGGAGGTGGAACAATGTTTTGTGTAGTATGTTATGCCAATTGAGCTTGATGTCCTCTGCAACCATGGTCCTGAGCCCACAGGTTCAACTGCTTGGTCCCTCCAGGTAGCTGGCTGTGACCAAGCAGTGTCTATAACCTTGTCCCTTGTCAGCCCCATTATACACCTGAGAATTCAGATCATACACATAAAGTTATTGGACTCCTGTCTTCCAACCCTATACATGTTCTTGGATGCACTTTCCACTTCATATACATACCTAATATTTCAGCCTGTCCACCCATCTATCCACCCATATACCTGTGTTTTCCTTCACTGACCATGCAGTACTACATGCGCAAAAGGGTTCATCTTTGTTGTCTGTACCTCCCACGTACCTCTCTATGTCTTTCTCTTCCTCAATGCCACTATATTGAGTACATTTGGTACATTGCCCTTTCCTTCACCCAAATAAAAACTTATCTCTAGCTATCTAACAGTATTCCCTCCCTTTCCCTCCCACCCCTGGTAACCAACAAAGACAATGGCCTTCCATAGATAAACATTTCCTTGACTATTACAATAATGGGCTAATACAATATTTGTCCTTTTGCGAATGACTTATTTCACTCAGAATAATGTCCTGCAAGTTCATCTACATTATGTGGTGTTTTGCAGATTCTACATTATTCTTTAGGTTTGCATAGTATTCCATTGTATGTATGTACCATAGTTTGGATATCCATTCCTCAGTTGATGGACACCTAGGTTGTTTCCATCTTTTGGCTATTGTAAATAGTGCTGTGATGCACATGGGTGTGCATGTATCTGTTCTTGTCATGGCTCTCACTTCTTTAGGGTATATACCTAGTAATGGAATAGCTGGGTCAAATGGTATTTCTAGTTCCAACTTTTGAAGGAATCACCATGCTGCTTTCCACAATGGTTGTACCATTTTACAGTCCCACCAGCAGTGTATGAGAGTCCCAATCTCTCCACAATGACCTCTTGCTTTCTTAATGGATGATATTCTTGATGTCATCCCACAATTCCTCTGGTTTTTGGTCATTTGTGTTCAATGCATCAAATTTATTCTTTAAATATTCTCTAAATTCTGGAGGGATATTATCAAGGTTATTTTTTGGCTGTCATGGACTTGTTTTATTTGTCTTCAACTTCAACTTGAATGTGCATGTAAGCAGTTGATGGTCTCTTCTACAATCTGCTCCTGGTCTTGTTTTGGCTGAAGATATTGAACTTCTCCATTGCCTCTTGCCACACACACATATACTCAATCTCATTCCTGTATATTCCATCTTATGAAGTCCATGTATATAGCTGTCATTTATGTTGTTGTAAAAAGGTATTTGCAATGAGTAACTCACTGGTCTTGCAAAATTCTGTCTTATGATCTCCAGTGTGATTTCTATCACCGAGGCCATATTTTCCAACTATCAGTAACTCTTCTTTGCTTCCAACTTTTGCATTCTAGTCACCAGTGAAAAATGAAATGGAATGCATAAATCAACACATCTGGATTGTATATTTGGTCACTTTCAGACTGCAGAGGTTGGTAGAAATTTTCTATTTCCTCATCTTTGGCTTTGGTAGTTGGTGCATAGATTTGTATTAAGTGGTCTTCCTTGTAGGTGTACAGATATTACCTTATCACTGACAGCACTGTACTTCAGGACAGATCTTGAAACACTCTTTGTGATGATGCCTGTCACATCATTCCTCTTCATTTTGTCATTCCCAGCATAGTAGATCATATGATTGTCTGATTCAAAATGGCCTAATCCAGTCCATCTCAGCTCACTAATGCCTAGCATATTGATCTTTATACTTTTCATTTCATTTCTGACAACTTCCAAATTTTCTAGAATCATACTTTGCGCATTCCATTTTCCAATTACTAATGGATGTTTGCATCTATTTCTACTGATTTTTAGTTGTGCCACTTCAGCCAATGGAGGTCCCCAAAGGTTTACTGTGTCCATATCATTAAGGTTGTCTCTGCTCTGATTTTCTCCATCAAATTTTGAGTGCCTTCTGACCTGATGGGCTCATTTTCCAACACTATATTGGACAGTGTTTCAGGGCTATTCATAAAGTTTTCCAGCAATATATCAGGCACTGTTTGTTACACTGCTATTAATAAGGTTTTCACTGGCCAATTGTTTGAGAAGTGGATGGCTGCCACATCCAGCACAGATCATGAAATGAAGTGACATGAAAGGATTAATGGTTTTCTTTTTTATTTAAGGAACGGGGGCCAGGCAGATGCCCTATGTGTTCTGCAAGAGCAAAGCCTGATGCCTTTGTTCTACTTTATTTATATGTTTGTACATGATTACATTATTAGTCGTGGAATCCATACAATCAGCTTATTCTCTACGGAGTTAAAGTTTTACTCATCTACATGCCCAAGGACAATAGGTGGTCATTAAAACAATCGCAGAAGTCTACTCAGGAATAAGGAGTGTAAAATGATAAATGTCTATTAGGACACAGTTACCCAAATTATGAAACATCCCATTAAGATAAAAACATGGACTACCTTTAATATTTGATGTTTTGCCAATTAAGAATTTAACAGTGAGAAACACCTTTCCATCTCTTAAAGCAAACATTCAACCACAATAGAGACATTGCCATCTCTTAACTGTAATTAGAACATGTGCCTTACAAATCATGTTTTTTTGGGGGGTCTTTTTCATGGTCTCCAACAGATGGCCTCTTCCTTCTTCTGATTATGTCTTAGCCCGGAAGTTCTGCTGAAACCTGTCCACCATGGGTAACCCTGCTGGTATTTTGCAACACTGGTGGCAGGTGGCATACCCTCCAGCCTCAGCAACAGGTAAGCCAACACAGGGCAACCAACTGACAGACAAATCTATCTCCCTTAGTTGTTCCTAACCCTCTGTGCCTGCCTACTTTGGGTCCTGGACTTAAAATATAGCTACCTCTAAGTGAAAAGCAGCCACCAGGCCCATCTGCCTACCTCATGTCCCAGCTTAAAATAGAGCCACACTCATGAAAAAAACAGGACTTAGGCCCCGGGCCCACCTACCTCGGGTCCTGTCTGTTGTTGCTATGTGCTGCCGAGTTGGACCCGACTCATAGCAACCCCTCTTTGGGTTTCTGAGGCTATATCACTACAGAAGTAGATTGCCCAACTTTCCTTCCGAGGATTGGCTGGTGGGTTTGAACCACCAGCCTTCTGGTTAGCAGTCAAATGCCTTAGGCACTACACTATCACTGATGCTCCACATCATTTGAAATTAAAGAAATAGAAAAATTAGGCCACATACAATTGGCAATAATTAGGAAGCTGCACAACATATCAGCGGGGATGTGGGGATTCAGGAGTATCATGGAGTATACTCATTGAAGGAGTATAGACTGAGACTGTCATTTTGAAGAATCATCTTGAACTACTTGTTTAAAGTAAGTATACATATACCTTAACATCCAGTAGTAGTACCCTTCTGAGTATAAATCTCAGAAAAGTTTTTACAGGTAAATATGGGATATGTACAATGATGTTCATCACAGCATTGCTCATGGTGGAGAGATGCAGGCAACCTGAATACTGTATATATCACTGGAGGAATGGATGAATACAATATGATGGAATCATACTGTGAATTACAATGATACTTTTAGAAGTGAGAGAATAGATCTACTCAGCATAGCGTGGCTAGTTCTTAAAACCACCGTGTAGAATGTAGAAAGAAACCAAATGAGGTCAATTGAACAATACAATATGTATAAAGCAAATCTATGTAAACAAATCAAATAACATGTTTTACAAGAATATATAAAGAAATTTATCTATCTATTTATCTAAATGGGAGCTCTGGTAGCAAAGTGCCTAAGGCACTTGACTGCTAACCAGAAGGCTAGCCATTCAAACCCACCAGCCACTCCTCAGAAGGAAGGTTGGGCAATCTACTCACATAGTACACCACTTTGGAAACCCAAGGAGGGGTTGCTGTGAGTCGGGTTCGCCTCAATGGCACATAACAACAACAATAACAATCTGTCTAACTATCATCTATCAATCTATCTAATCTATTATCTATCTGTCTCAAAGATCTTAAAATGGTTGCCTGTGGGAGGGAAACAAAAGGAAAAGAAAAATAAGCACAAAAATGAGACTTTGCATAAATCAGTGACTCTGTCTATGGTTGTGTCTCTGTCTCTCTTTCTCTCTCTCTCTCATACACACACACATATACACACCTACAGGGACTGAGAAGAGATATTCGAAGAGTTCAGGGAAAAGCCTCCTTTACATCCCCATTTGTCCCCAATTTCCCAGAGTATCTCTAACCACTCCATTAGTATCATAGATCCAGAGTTTTAGGGTGGAAGGAAGCAGTGGAGACCACACAGCCATGCTGTTTTACGTACAACAAGAAAGGCTTCTGTGTTACAGAATGGTTCTTCTGCTTCTGTGAGCAAATGTTCTAATTTTTCCTGCTCTGAAGTTGATACAACTTTATTTTGGGCATATAGCCACTTTTCCACAAGTGGAATATCCTCTGCATCAGGGCAATTCGGGAATTTCATTTAAATTCTTTATGATAAAACTTAGCACAACCCGAGCAAATGTTAAGTACTTCTGTTGCATAGTCTATATTCACTAAGGAAAAGGCTTTGTTCCCCAAATTTATGGAGATACTAGAATCCTAAAATGAAAAATAGTGGGAAGGAAGAGCTCACATGTGTCAGATGCTAAACATCAACAGCAAGAATTCAAAAACTGTTTCTAGACTTTCAGAAAATCTTTAACTTCATCAAGGGATAGATCCATTTGCAGGTGCTATTGACAACTCTGCACTGTCATTTTGGGAGCTTTGGTAGCATAGTGTCTAAGGCACTTGACTGCTAAACAGAAGGCTGGTGGTTCAAACCCGTCAGCCACTCCTCAGAAGGAAGATGGGGCAATCTACTTCCGTAGTAATACTGCCCTGGAAACCCAAGGAGGGGTCGCTATGAGTTGGGTCCTAATTGACAGCACATAACAACAACAACATTGACAGCTCTTTAAGCAGGAGGATGGAGCATCTTGATTGGGAAAGGCATATTAAAAGACATAGCCAGTTAACCCTTTATACATGTGTCATTTCATCTACTCTCACAGACTTTTTATATTTTTATTAGACTTTCTAGGAGTTTAATTTTTAGAGGTCACTATTTTTTTTTTTAATTAATTAGTGAAATGAGCTCTTTTTTTTTTTAATTCTAAAACATTTAATAGGTATGTATCATTGCCAGAACCTCTGGTATGCATGCTATTTTGATGCAGAATCAACCAAAAATAAATACATAAATTTCACATTTTTATATTTAACAAGTTATTTTCCCCTTTTCGCAAGTTAATATGTGTCGACTTTGTAGTTAGTGGTTTACCTTCCCTTCCCTGGTAACCATAAAAAAAATATTTATTTTTGCATGTAAACCTTTCCTTGCCTTTTTTTCAATGGTGATTGTGGTAGTTAAGGTGTGTGTCAACTTGGCCAGGTCATAGTTTTAAATGACTTGGCACCTGGATGTAGTTATTCCCCATGATGGGATTGTAATCACCTCCATGGTTCAATCTACTGTGAGACTTTCATCAGTGGAAAAGGAGCAGCCTTTGGGATGTGGCCTGCTTTCAGTATATAAGGAGACACTTTGGGAAAGGTCTCTATCTTTTTGACACATCTGGATCTTTATTTGGCCGAGTCTTCCCCTCAGTGGCCTGCTAATCTTGGTATTGTTCCTAGATTTGAACTAATGGTCTGCTGTGTTGCCTGTTGATCTTGGAGTTATGCCATTTTACTTGCTGACCTTGTGTTTTTCATTCTCAGAATCCAACAGCTGCATGAGTTATGAGAACCCTCCAACTCCAATGGGCTTGGAATAAGAGGCAGAGTGGAAGCCCAAAGATGAGGGGCGTTTCAACTAGTTCCTGGAGCTGGCACTCTGAATTTGAACTTCTAACTTCCTAAAGTGTAAGAGAATAAATTCTTGTTTGTTAAAGCCATAATTTGTGGTATTTCTTTTATAGCAATACTAAAGAACATAGATAATTGTCTTGCACAATATTTGTTCTTTTGTGATTGACTAATTTGACTCAGTATAATGTCCTCTTGGTTCATTCATGTTGAGATCTTTTGCAGATTCATCATTGTTGTTTCCCATCAGCCACTCCTTGGAAGGAAGGTTGGGCAATCCTACTTCCGTAGTGATACTGCCTCGGAAACCCAAGGAGGGGTCGCTATGAGTCGGGGCCGACTCGACGGCACATAACAACAACAACAACAACATTGTTGTTTAGTGTTGCATAATATTTCATTGTGTGTATGTGCTGGAGTTTATTTATCTATTCATCTGTTGATGGGCATTTAGGTGTTTTCCATCTTTTTGCTATTGTGAACAGTGCTGCAACGAACATGAGTGTGCATATATCTGTTAGTGTCATGGGATTTATTTATCTAGGATATATATCTTATAAGGGGAGTGCTTTCAGTCTCTCTGCATGGAGACTAATATTTGCTGCTGGTTTTGTGTATATGCCCTTAATGAGGAATTTACCCTCTATTACTATTTTGTTCAGTGTTTTTTCCTTTTTAATCAGGAATGGGTGTTGGCTTTTGTCAAATGTCTTTTCTGCACTGATTAACATGATCATGTGATTCTTTTCCTTTGTTTTATTTATGTTATAGATTACACTGATTGTTTTTCTAATGTTGAACCATATGAGCATACCTGGTATGAATGCCACTTGGTCATTATGTATTATTTTTGTGATATGTTGTTGGATTCTATTGGCTAGAATTTTGTTGAGAATTTTTGTGTTATATTCATGAGAGGTACTGGTCTATAATTATCCTTTTTAGTGGTATCGTTGCCAGGGTTTGTTATCAGGGTTATGCTCTCTTTATAAAATGAATTTGGGAGCATTCCTTCCTTTTCTATACTCTGAAATATTTTGAGTAGAATTGATGCCAGCTCTTCTCTGAATGTTTGGTTGAATTCACCAGCGAAGCCATCTGGGCCAGATGTCACTATTTTTAAAATCAATTTTTATCTACTAAAAACTCCTTAACTTACAAAAAAAAAAAATAAATAAATAAAGAGAGAAAAATACATTAACATTTTCTGGAAACTGAAGGTACAATCAAAAATGTCTAGTTTCTTCTATGTTCCTAATAATATTGATTATTAAACAATTATTTATCTTTATCGAAATGAAAATTTGAGCTTAAAAGATTAATGGACTTCCATGTAAGCAGGCTTTTTCTCAAAAGGGTTTCCTATCAAGTGGTTTATATTCATTATTTTATAGTCCTCGTTGATTCATGTATTCATGAATCTATGCTTTCACTCACTAAACATTTGTTGAGTGTCGATGCCATGCTGGACAGTGTTCTGGTTTTTGATTTCACTAGACTGCTTGTCTCTGGTCAAATCTATGTCTTAGTCATTTATAAAGTCTCAGGATTTAGAAAATAGTGTGCCCTGCATGTCTGGCTGAAAGGGAATTTTAGGGGGTCACTTGACCCTCTCCACTGAGTCTATTTGGGATATTGCCCTTTTCCCTTTTCAAGGCCTTTTAGGAAGTTCCTCTTTTCAATTCCATATAACTTTAACTTTGTCAAGGGATAAATCAATTTGCAAGCGTAATCAACAGCTACCATCATAGCTATTATTATCCCCATATTACAAACAAACAAACAAAAAGAACTGAAACCAAGAGAATTGAGTAACATGTTCAAGAACACACAGCTAGTAAGTAGAGGAGACATGAATTGCAACATGTGATATGGTTAAGTTTACTCAGAGAATTTTTCCAAATGAATCTCCATTCCTTTACATTTGCCTTGGAAAATAGAGGGTCACTCCACTCAAGCAAGAACCAATAGTCTATGAAAATGAAAATTGATGAAAAGGAAATATTTCCATCAATAAAAATGAAAATTTCTACCTTTTCTCCCTCTCTTGTATTCTGCTAATATCAGTAAAGGCACCAGTAAAGACTTATTCCTCTAGCAAATTGATGTACCAACATCAATGTCTTCTGAGATGAGGTGTCCTATTTCTGTGACAATAATAGGAGAGAGAGAGAAACTTGAAAAGGAAGAGTCTGAGAGGAGGGAGGAGATTGGAAACCTAGAACAGGCTGAACAGAGATGAAGATACTGAAGAAGGAAGTGCTGATGGCTATTCATGGAAGATCACAGGGGAAATGCTTGTGCTTATAGGAATCATTGTGCTAATAGATATGTGACAGCAAACTGTCCCAGTAGGAAAAAAAAAACCAAAAAAACCTGTTTCCTTTATTTTTACTTGTCTATTTTAATGGAAGGCATTCACTCCCCATATGTTTATGCTGTTCTATTGGGTTTTATACAGGGCAAACACTTCATTTCAGAATCTTCTAAAGACAGGTGTATTCTGTTTTAAACTCTGAAATGTATCTTGCAGAATTTTCAGTGGCTTATTTTGTTTAGGAGTTGGATAGTAGCAGCAGAGAGAGTTTTTCTTATCTCCCTTATTACTTATGCAAAAATTTTCTTGTATGTAGAATAACTCTCAGAAACTAACATATTGATGAAATTAGAAACATACATATTAATGCCACTTGTTTTTCCAGATTTCCCAGAGAAAGGTTTTGAAGTACAGTGTCGTAGGTTCTGTCAAACTCACATGTCAGATTGGAGTTGCTTGAAAACTGAATTTATTATCTGAATAGCCCTCATACCCCATCCTTCCTTGCTTGTACCCTATGATGTCACTGAGAATCTGCTAAGCCCTGGATTGCACTACTTAGTCAGGAATCTTGCCTGTGCTGTTGGCTCTTGATTGCTGATTGAAGTATGTGACATATGTCCCCTATATATAGCAACGTACATATCTATCTATGCACAGCTCTGAGCTACAGATAGATGCACTGACACCCCTCACACATGGATCTGTGCACATTTTTATTTATTTATTTATTTATACTTTTCCCTTCAATGCAATGATTTCTTAAAGATCTACTACCCATCTAAGACAGAGAGATTGCTTTTCATGGTTCAGAGGTCCTCTAGCACAGACATTCATTTTAATCAATAGAACAGCCAAACGAAGAATAGATTTTTTTTTTTTTCTGTTTAGTTGAAAAATTTCAAGTGGTTACCAACTTGCAGGGATCTCATAGTTTTAAGAAGCAGTAGTGACTAAGCAAACGAGACCAAAGTAAGAGAAATAATACCCACAGGCAAGATCTGGGTCAGGATAAGTCTATGTTTGGGTGAGGTAATGCAGACTGTTCCTGTGCAGTAGTCTTGTTGCCCTCATCTCCCTCTCCCACCATCACCTCCAAACACACAGAACACTCAGGAACATTTCTAGGATCCATTTTCTTCATCTGCTCTGCCAAGATGTTGGTCCAGGTGTGTAGTAATTCTTTGGTGCTACTGCAAATCTAGTTTCCTGCTTCACACCTTTCCCCTAACTACTCCTTGAATTATCTCTCTAAAGTCTATGCTAAACATGCTACCCCTTGTTCAGAAATCTGTGACTCTCCATGGCCTACACAATTAAGTCTAGATCTTTAGCAGGAGCAATGCAGGCAGAATTCTTCCCCCTGACTGTGTTTCCTATCCATCCTCTCCTGAACACACCATGTCATTCACATAATCCCATCTTTCTCCAGCAAGTTTGTACCCATTCTTTGAGACGTGAGTCAAATGCCCTTTCCCCTGTGAAGCCATCACCCTTTGGAGAAATAGCCTTTTTCTGTTTATGGTCCCCCCTTCGTATTTGATAGTCAATAGCACATCAGTGCTCCCTGTAACTAGGTTGTATATAGGCTGTATGGTAGCAGCTCTGTGCTCCATCTTTCTATTCATCACTTCATCTAGCACAAGGCCTAGCACCCAAACAAAACATTGCCATCGAGTTGGATCCAACTCATAGTGACCACTCCTTGGGTTACCAAGGCAGTATCACTATGGAAGTAGACTGCCCAACTTTCCTTCTGAGGAGTGGCTGGTGGGTTTGAACAACCAGCCTTCTAGTTAGCAGTCAAATGCCTTAGGCACTATGCCACCAGGCCTAACACAGGGCCAAGTAAACAGTTTGAGTGAAGAAGATGTAATTTAGAGTATCTAGAGAGAACCCCCAGAGGGGCTGACAGCAGAGCAGCAGCCAGAGATCGAGGTAAAGGGAGAAACCCAGGCCCCACCCCCCACCAGCCAGGAAGTGGGGGAAAGAGAAACCAGAGAGCATGACAGAGCAGAGCAGCAGCCAGGGATCCAGGTAAGGGGAGGACCCAGGCCCCACCCCACCAGCCAGGAAGTGGGGGAAAGAGAAACAAGAAAGCATGACAGAGCAGAGAAGCAGTCAGGGATCCAGGTAAGGGAAGGGTGGAGAGGTTTTGAACAGCTAAGCAAGACAAACTTGTCTGTCAGTTTGTTGTAGTATTGTGGCTTGCATGTTGCTGTGAGTCTTGAGGCTGTGCCATCAGTGTTTCAAGTGCTAACAGGGTGTCACATGGTGCACAGTTTTCAAAGCAGCTTACAGACTGACACCAATGACAAAGAAGGAAGAGGCCATCCACTTCTCAAAAAATTGGCCAGGGAAAACTTTATGAATAGCAGAGAAACACAGTCTGACACATTACTGAACAATTTTATGAATAGCCTGGAAACATTATCCAATACAGTGCAGTAGAATGAGCCCCTTAGATCAGAAGCCTTTCAAAATAAGACTAGGAAATAGCTGAATCATCAAAGTAGGACCAATATTACTGATATAGATAAAGTAAAGCTTTCAAGACCTCTAATAGTGGCTAAAGCACTTGACTGCTAACCAGAAGGCTGGCGGTTCAAACCCACCAGCCACTCCTTGGAAGGAAAGTTTGGGCAATCCTACTTCCGTAGTGATACTGCCTCGAAAACCCAAGGAGGGGTCGCTATGAGTTGGGGCCGACTCGACGGCACACAACAACAACAACAACAATTGCTAATGTAGCATGACTCAAATTGAGGAGAAACAGCTGCAAACATCCATTAGTAATAAGAACATGGAATGTATGAAGTATGAATCTAGAAAAATTGGAAGTTGTCAAAAATGAAATGGAACACATAAAGATTGATATCTTAGGCATTAGTGAGCTGAAATGGACTGGTTTTGGCCATTTTGAATCAGATAACCATGTGATCTACTAGGCTAGGAATGATAAATCGAAGAGGAAAGGCATGACATTCATCATCACAAAGGATGTTTCAAGAGGAATCCTGAAGTACAATGCTGTTAGTGATTGAATAATATATATATGCCTACAAGGAAGACCAGTTAATACGATTATTATTCAAATTTATGCACCAAACCCTAAAGCGAAAGTAGAGGAAATTGAAGATTTTTGTCAATTTCTGCAGTCTGAAATTGACTAAAGGTGCAATCAAGATGTGTTAATAGTCACTGGTGACTGGAATGCAAATGTTGGAAACAAAGGAGAATCACCAACAGTTGGAAAATTTGGCCTTGGTAACAGAAATAATGCTGGAGCTCTCATGATAGAATTTTGCATGACCAATGACTTATTCACTGCCAATACCTTCTTTCAACAACACAAATTGTGGTTATACACGTGGACTTTACCAGACAGAGTACACAGAAATCAGATTGACTACATTTGTGGCAAGAGATGATGGAAAAGCTCAATATCTTCAGTGAAAACAAAGCCCGGAGCTGCTTGCGGAACAGACCATCAATTGCTCATGCGAAAGTTCAAGTTGAGGTTGAAGACAATTAGAACAAGTCCACAAGAGCCAAAATATGGCCTTGAATATATCCCTCTTGAATTGAGAGACTATCTAAAGAATAGATTTGATGCACTGAACACCAAGGAATGAAAACTAGAAGAACTGTGGGATGACATCAAGAACATCATCCATGAAGAAAGCAAGAGGTCATTAAAAAGATGAAAAAAGAAGAAAAGACCAAAATGGATGTCAGAAGAGACTCTGAAATTTACCCTTCAATGGAGAGTAGCTAAAGGAAGTGGAAGAAACAATATAAAAGAGTTGAACAGAGGATTTCAAAGAGCAGCTCAATCAGACAAAGACAATTACTAAAATGAAATGCTCAAAGACCTGGAGTTAGAAAACCAAAAGGGAAGAATATGCTCAGCATTTCTAAGCTGAAAGAACTGAGGGAAAATTTAAGTTTTGAGTTGCAATATAGAAAGATTCCATGGGCAAAATATTGAATGATGCAGGAAGCAGCAAAAGAAGATGGAAGAAATACACAGAGTCACTGTACCAAAAAGAACTGGTCAATCTTCATCCATTTCAGGAGGTGCCATATGATCAAGAACCAATGTTATTGAAGGAAGAATTTGAAGCTGCACTGAAGGAATTGGTGAAGAACCAGGCTCTAGGAATTGATGGAATACCATTGAGATATTTCAACAAATGGATGTCCTACTGGAGGCACTCATTTGGTTATGTCAAGAGATTTAGGCCAACTGAATGCAAGAGATCCATATTTGTGCCCATTCCAAAGAAAGGTGTTCCCACAGAATGTGGAAATTATCAAACAAAATCATTAATATCAGAGTTCCGGTGAGATGGTGGAATAGGCAGAAAGACTGCACAGACCCTCTTCAACAAAAAAAGGGGAACCAATTAACACAGACACAGATGATAATCCTGTAATGCTGAGCCCTGAAAGGAAGGATATAGAAGTGGACTAAACTCCAACTAGCAGAAGAATTTGCATGAAAATACCAAAAAAGGAGACATATGGAACTGCAGTCTGGCAGCAATCCTGATGGCACAGACAGCTAGGAGATTGCCAAGTGGTGGTAGGACCTAAGAATTAACCTAAAAATCAGCCCTGCTACTCGGAGACAACAGACCATCAAGTCCACACAAAGAAGCAAGATAAAGTGGTAGAAACAAGGGAGCAGGATCAGACTGCATGGAGGACTGCTCTGGTGGCTGGGGAATAAAAGGCAAAGCAGCAGCAAAGAGGAAGGTGAGCTGAGCTGTGGAATTTTGCCTGTCCAGAGGATGCAGCCATTTTGAATGTTTACAAGTGGCTTGACCATTTTGGATATTTAAAGTGACAGCATTCTCCCAGATTTCAGCACCTAATGATAGGTTCCACTCGCCAGTAACCCCAAGGACATTCCAGACATGGACGACTGAAAAGGTACGACATTCTGCTTGTTACTTATACTCCACTCCCACTTTGTGAATGGAGGTGCGGCCATCCCCCACTCCCACCCACCTTCTGGGTCCGCAGGAACTCCATCCCAGTCTCTGTAGTCAGATGGAGCCTGGGTGTCCTGACCTGCCCTGCCTCAATTTTTTTTTTTTCTTTTTCTTTTTTCTGTTTTATAGTTTGCTTGGGTAGTCTGTTCTAAAACTACTATTATTATTACTACATTTGTTCTTTTCATTATTATTTTTTATTCTACACCTCCCAGGTCCTAGTTTTGAGCTTTTTTTCTTTTCCCTATTCCTGGTTGCATTTTTTTTTTCTTTTTATCTCATGGTTAACCCCATTCCTTGTTTTCCTTTTTGCATGTTTCCCATTTTTTCTTCATTATTCTCTCTATATACCTTATTTCTCTTATTGCCCTATCCTCAGATATAGCAGATTTTCTTGTATTTTTCTTCTTCTTTTTCCCTTTTTTCTTTTTCTGTTTACAGTTCCTGTGTGATTGCATGGTGTATTTTTTCTCCATGTGCTTTTACTTTTTTGATGGTTATTCAATTGTAATTTTTGTCTAACTGAGTGGGAGACAGCAACAGTATCCATAAGACACAACTACACCCACACCTCCTGCAACTTCAATTACTGAATGAGAGCCTCCACCTCCTTCTCCACCAAAGGGCCTATGATAAAAATAAATAAATAATAATAATAATTTTAAAAAAAAACACCAAGAAGAGCCTGAATAACACTTGGATGCTCTTCACAAATGGTTAACAGAGATCTAAATACAACAATGCCATGATGTCTTGGAGACAACAGACCATCAAGTCCACACAAAGAAGCAAGATAAAGTGGTAGAAACAAGGGAGAAAGATACAGACCCAGAACACATCCCTGAGGAAGAAGCAGTATTGGAACTCTTTGACAAGGAATTAAAAAGAGTTCTATTTAGTATTGTCAAAGGATAGAGAGACAGACCAAGAAAAACACAGGAAAAAAAAAAAAA
>NW_006921808.1:3493621-3496207 GCF_000298275.1 Orycteropus afer afer
AACCAGAGACATCAATTGGCAAGTGAGGACAGCTACAAACAAAAAGAGGGAAACGACAGAACTTCTAAATGGTGCAGAAGTTAAGCAAGCTGCAAGATATAATGGACTGTTCTAAACTCAGGGAGAAAAGTATAAATCATAGTGTAACCTCAAAGTAAAATGATAAACCTTCACATCACAATGAAAAAGAGGACCAGCACAAATATTCAGCAAATACTAAAACAACAGCAAGAATGGAAATGATAACACCTTTCATAAACATAATGAGCTCAGCACAAAAATTATTAGGGAACAATGAAATAAGGGACACCATGAAAAAACATAACAAAATGACAGCAACAAATTCATACTTGTCAATAATTGCACTGAATGGTAATAGATTAAATGCATCACTCAAGAGATGAAGAGTTGCAGACTGAATACGAAAACAAAACCCATCAATATGCTGCCTACAAGAGACACACCTTAGAGATAAAGATAAAAATAGAATAAAAATCAAAGTTTGGAAAAATATATATCAAGAGAATGGCAACCATAAGAGAGCAGCAGTGGCAATATTAATTTCTGATCAAATTGACTTTAAGACAAAAACCACCATATGAGACAAGAAAGAACATTACATAATGATTAAAAAGGATCAATTGAACATGAAGATATATCCATAATAAATACATACAGACCCAAGGAAAAAGCCCCAAAATACATAAATCAGACATTAAAAGAGTTGAAAAGCCAAATAGATGACTTCACAGTCATAGTGGGAGACTTTAATACACTACTTTCAATGAAAGATAGAACAACTGGAAAGAAACTCAGCAAAGATGCCAAAGAGCTAAATAATACAATCCACCAACTTGACCTTATATACATCTACAGAGCACTTCACCCAACAACAGTACAATATACATTTTTTTCCAGTGCACATGGAACATTTTCCATGATAGACCATATGTTAGGCCAGAAAGCAAGCCTTAATAAATTTAAAAACATCGAAATACTGCAAAGCATCTTCTCAGGTCATAACGCTATCAAATTAGAAATCAACCATAGGAAAATCAACAGAAAAAGAGTAAACATATGGAAACTGAACAACATCCTCCTTGAGAAAACTGGGTAAGAGAAGAAATCAAAATTGAAATTAAAAAATTCCTTGAATCAAATGAGAATGAAAACACAAAATACCAAAATCTTTGGGACATAGCAAAGGAGTGATCAGAGGCCAATTTTTAGCAATCACTGCACACATCAAAAAAGAAGAAAGAGCCAAAATCAACACTTTAAACCAACATCTCCAACAATTAGAAAAAGAGCAGCAAGAAAAGCCTACAGGCAACAGAAGAAAGGAAATAATCAAGATTCGAGCAGAAATCAATGAAACAGAAAATAGAAGGGCAATAGAAAAAAATCCACAAGACCAGAAGTTAGTTTTTTGAAAAGATCAATAAAATGAAAAACCACTGTCAAATTTAACAACAGAAAAGAGTCAGAGAATACAAATAACATGAATAACAAATGAAACGGGTGACATCACAACAGAACCAACTGAAATAAAAAGGATAATATCAGGATCTTTTAAAGAACTGTACTCCAACACATTTCAAATCTGGAAGAAATGGACAGATTTCTAGAAACACACCACTTACCTAAGCTAACACAGACTGATGTGGAAAAGTTGAACAAGTCCATCACAAAAGAAGAAATTGAACAGGTCATCAAAAAATTACCAACTAAAAAAAGTCCTGGCACACATAGTTTCACTGGAGAATTCTACCAAAAACATTCAGAGAAGGACTGATACCAATCCTACTCAAACTATCCCCAAACAAAAAAGAGGATGGAATCCTCCCTAACTCATTTTATGAAGCAAGCATAACCTTGATACCAAAACCAGGCAAAGACATCACTCAAAAAGATAAGTACAGACCAATATCCCTCATGAATATAGATGCAAAAATATTCAACAAAATCTTAGCCAATAGACTCCAACAACATATCAAGAAAATCATTCATTAGGACCAAGTGGGGTTCATATCAGGTATGCAAGGATGGTTCAACATTAGAAAAACAATGAACATTATTCACGACATAAATAAAACAAAGGAGAAAAACCACATGATCATATCAATTGATGCAGAAAAGGCATTCGTTAAATACAACACCCATTCCTGATAAAAACTCCCAGCAATATAGGAATACAAAGGACATTCCTCAACATAATAAAGGGCATTTATGCAAAACCAACAGCCAACATTATTCTCAATGCAGAGAGACTGAAACCATTCCTTTTGAGAACAGGAACCAGACAAGAATGCCCACTATCACCACTTCTATTCAACATTGCACTGAGTCTCAGCTAGGGCCATAAGGCAAGAAATGGAAATCAAAGGCATTCAAATTGGTAATGAAGAAGTCAAACTATCCCTATTTGCTGATGATATGATCCTATACCTAGAAAACCCAAGAGACTCAGTCAAAAATCTACTGGGACTAATTGAGAGATTTAGCATCGTGGCAGAGCAACATCCAAAAATCAGTTGGATTCCTCTACACTAGCAAAGAGATTGCTGAAAAAGAAATAAGGAAATC
>NW_006921808.1:3500627-3507657 GCF_000298275.1 Orycteropus afer afer
ATTGGAGGAAGAATCATTAGCAACCTGCCATATGCTGATGACACAACTTTGCTTGCTGAAATTGAGGATGACTTGAGGCACTTACTGACGAAGATTGAAGACTACAGTATGCAAAATGGATTACATCTCAATATAAAGAAAACAAAAATTCTCACAACTGGACCTATAACCAGCATCACAATGAATGGAGAAAAGATTGAAGTTGTCAAAGACTTCATGTTGTTTGGTTCTACAATCGATCCCAGTGGAAGCAGCAGTCAGGACATCAGAAGATGTATAGAACTGGATAAGTTGCCTGCAAAGGACCTCTTTCAAGTCCTGTAGAGCAGAGATGTCTCCTTGAGGACTAAGATGCACCTGGCACAAGCCATGATATTTTAAATCATCTCATATGCATTTGAGTGCTGCACAATGAATAAGGAAGACCAAAGAAGAATTGATGCTTTTGAGATGTGGTGCTGGCAAAGAATGCTGAAAGTACCATGGATTGCTAAAAGAACTAACAGATCTGTCCTCGAGGAAGTGCAGCCTAAATGCTCCTTGAAAGTGAGAATGACCAGACTTCATCTCACCTACTTTGGTCATGTTGTCATAAGGGACCATTCCCTGGAGAAGAATGTCATGCTTGTTAAAGTGGAGGGTCGGTAAAGGGGGTAAGGCCCTCAATGAGATGACTGACACAGTGGCTGAGGCAATGGGCTCGAGTGTAGCAGGGATCGTGGAGCTGGCATGGGACCAGATGGTGTTTTGTTTTACTGTGCATAGGGTCACTTTGAGTAGGAGATGACTCAATGGCACCTAACAACAACCTCACAACAGAGAAAATCTGCTTCATATGGTAGTGTCTGGTAATTGATCTTTTTCAGGTCAAATGAACTTAGAGGAAAATTTCTACAAATTACCCTATTTGTTGATTATGGGTCAGAATATAATTCCTTCCTAAATTCCTGAGGGACACTGTTCAATGATTTTGAAATTAAAAGTTCCATATTCCTTTGATACACTTAAAAATAGTAGCTTGCATGTGTAGATCATTTTCTTCCATGATATCCCATACATAGCTTTATCTTCCCCTTCCCTCAACAGCACTATAACTTTTGTAGAATGAATAGTTTGCTTTCATTTCATGAGAAATGGATTTTTTAGAGCAGTGCATTTTCAGCCATGCTTGTAGGTATTAGCACTTGGGAGAGTTTCAAAAGTCCTGATGCTAAGATTGTTTTTCAGACAAATAACATCAAAATTCTGAGCTGGGCCCAGATACCAGTTTTTTGAAAGTTCTCTGCCTGATTACAATTTGAAGCCAAGTTGAGAAATAGCACCCTAGAGAATTTAGACTTTATATCCAAGGTAAAGTTCCCCAGGTGATTCAAACCTACCCAGTGACACTGAAGAAGAAGGCCTGGTGATCTGATTCCATAAAGATTGGTATATGTTTTACTGTGTATATTCTCGATAACAACAAAATAATAATAATAATAATAATAATAATAAAAGATTATAACCAAGAGAGCCCTATGCTGCTGCAGTTCTACTCTATAACATATAGGGTCATCATGAATCAGAATTGTCCCTGTGGCAATGCATTGTGTTTTTGGGGTTTGTTATCCAAGGTGAACTATATGGTGGTCAGATCAGGGCTGGAAACAGAGTCTGTGACTATGCTCAGCCTAATTCTACTCTTCTATGCTGTCACTTCATTATGGCAGTTCAATTCTAAGGAATCTGTTGCACCTTATGTGATTTGGGGTTTCACTCTCTTCATACGTAGTTATGTTAAAATTCTTCCTTTACAGAGCTTATCTATGAATCCGCTTAGAAGATATCCTATAGAAAAAAGGCATTTTTTTAAATCACAGAGGGCTATGCAAAGTATAAAATTGAGAAATTATCATTTCTTTTGTGAAACTAGATCATTTAGAGTAGGTGGACTTCTCATAGAAGATGATATAAAGCTGAAGATGTGACACTTGGGAATCTGGGACAACATTCTCGTCCATGGCAACATTTGTGAATGGGGACTTTTAGCAGCAAGTATTTAGAGCTATTCTCCAAATTTCACTTTGGATGGGACAGTACATGTTGGAGCAATCTGTGTCTATTTAGCATGTTATTCTAGTCATCTTTCTGCTTTGAAGTGCATGGTAATTTGCCTACCCCCAAAAAAGAGACCAAATGCAGACTAAGCATTCTGAAGGCAAAATCAAACTTAGAGTGTCTCAGGTTATCAGAATAAGTGGTAGTTGTCTGATTATAAAGTAGAAAGAGATTATTCAGACATGAATATATCTGCAATCAGCAATGATGAAAAAAGAGAGGTACAGGAAGTGAATAGGTAAATAAAAGGGACTTGGGGATTTTTTTTTTTTTTCTTTAGGTATATAGAGTCTCTCCTATGACCCCTTACCTTTCTAGGGTCCCATAAGCACTCTATTTTTAAAGTATTCAAGAAGCAATATCCTTGAAAAACTTATACTTAGTTGCTGGTCAAGAAAAATATAAAACAAAAATAAAGAATTCACCAGTAGTTGCAAAGATAAATTAGGCTAAAGTTCTGCTCACCTATGTTCAGGAGAGTTATTCTGAAACAAGTCTGAGACTGAAAAGATTCTTTAAAGAAGAAATTTATTTCCAAGGGGAGGAAGACAAGTACAGTGGTCTGATCGGGTTGTTGGACCACTGGAATGCAAGTGTGGAGACCTAATGATCTTTCTTACTGGCATCCTGATTGACTTGCACTATCATCTTTTTTGTTTCTGCACTCTTTTAGCCCTTTACTGCGGAATATACATTTGGAGAAACATGTAAGCAAATATTATCTGTCTTTCTTGAAACTTGACACTTAAAAACTAATACATAATTATGGTTTCTAGTATGTAAACCAAATGCAAATGAAACCCACTGCCATCGAGTTGATTCTGACTCATAGCCAGCCCCACTGGGTTTCAAAGGTGGTAAATCTTTACAGAGGTAAATTGCCCGGTCTTCCTTCCATGGAGTGGCTGGTGGTTTGTACCACCAACCTTCTGGCCAGCAGTCAAATGCCTTAGGCACTGTGCCACTGGAGCTTCTTGCTAGTACATAGAAGAGCCCCGTTTTCCTACCCTCAGACTGGTGACCCCAAATCTCCACAGAATAAGCCTCTGAAAGTTCATGGGGTTCAGTGAAAGAACATTACCACAGTCTCAACAATTGATATGCAGACACTGAAAACTGACCCAAATACTCAAAGCAATTGCAAGATCATCTTGTTTTGTGACACAGCATAAACCTGACCTCCTGAACAGAGCATGTGGGAAGGCCCTCCTCCTAATTATGGATCATTTTCTTTTCACTGGGAGCAAAGCAGAAACAACCTTGTTTATTATGTAGATGTGAGGAAATGTTCCACCTGCCCCTGTGGTTTCCCTCACTAGAAAATCATTCATAGTTCTGCCTCTGTCTAGGGGGAAACATTCCCAAACCTTCCTTGTCCCTTTAAATGGATATTTAATATGCTCAGAAATGGCCCTGACTCCAAGAAAGCCAACATTGGAGAATTGAAGCCAGTTTCTTTGACTGAATATAAAACTTTAAAATAGTCCAAGAAGACCCCTGCAATCCTTGCTAAATGAGATTTAATTTCTCTTTAAGCTGTTTTTAATAGCTAAAATTACAGTGAGGAGGAGAATTACAGAACATTGCTGTTTACTGGCTAATAGGTTTCTGAGTAGGTAGCTTGCTATGTACTCACAGTGATACCATTTACACCTGTATTCAAGAAGCAACCCGCCCCACTTCAGTTTGCAGATCTCTTAACAAATTGGAGCTGAGCTTATTGCTCAGTGAAATCCCCTCACCTTTGCTCCTCTCTCCCTTTTCCTAGCTCACTGTCTCCTCTCTGGGAGCTCTGGTGGTATAGTGCCTAAGGCATGTGACTACTAACCAGAAGGCTAGAGGTTCAAAGCAACCACTCCTTGGAAGAAAGTTTGGGTAATCTACTTCCATAGTGATACTGCCTCAGAAACCCAAGGAGGGGTCACTATGAGTCGGATCCATCTCCATGGCAGTGGGTATGTTTTGGTTTGGTCTCCTCTCTGTATCTGTCTCTTTCTCTGCAGCTATTGTTTATGTCTCAATGTTTGTCTTTTATTTTCCCATAGGAATTTTACACAAATTCTGCTTTTAGTCTGTTTTATGTTAGAACCAAAAAATGAGGGAAATGTTGACATATTATTGTTGTTAGGTGCCTCTGAATTGGTTCTGATTCATAATGACCCTGTGTACTACAGAACAAAACACTGTCCATTTCTGCGCCATCCTCACAATCATTGCTGTGCTTGAATTTATTGTTGCATCCACTTTGTCAATACATTTAATTGCATAATGTCCTTCTCCAGGGACTGGTTCCTCCTGGTAACATGTACTAGAGATGAAGTCTCACCACCCTCACTTCTATGGAGCATTCTGGCTGTACTTCTTCCAAGATGGATTTGTTAGTCCTTCTAACAGTCCATAGTATATTCAATATTCTTCACCAGCACCATAATAAAAAGGCTACAATTCTTTTTCAGTCTTCTTTATTCATTATTCACTTTTAATATGCATATAAGGAGATTGAAAATACCAGGAGCACCTTAGTCTTCAAAGTGACATCTTTGCTTTTTAACACTTTAAAGAAATCTTTTGCATCAGGTTTGCCCAATATACTACATTGTTTGATTTCTTGGCTGCTGCTTCCATGGGCATTGATATTGGATCCAAGTAAAATTAAAACCTTGACAACATAAATATTTTCTGCATTTATCATGATGATACTAATTTGTTCACCTGTGCCAATTTTTGTTTTCTTTATGTTGAAGTGTAACACATACTGAAGGCTGTATCCTTTAATCTTCAGCAATAAGTATATTAAATTCTCTTCACTTTAAGCAAGCAAGGTTGTATCACCTGCATATCACAGGTTGCTAATAAGTCTTCCTCTAATCCTGATGCAACATTCTTCTTCATATAATGCAGCTTCTCATATTATTTTCTCATCATACAATTTGAATGTCATTGTTGTTATGTACCATGGAGTCAGACCCATCTCACAGCAACCCCTCCTTGGGTTACTGAGGCAGTATCACTACAGAAGTAGATTGCCCAATCTTCCTTCCAAAGAGTGGCAGATTGAATAGGTATGGTTGTTAAAGGATACAACCAAATGACACATTTCTTAAAATATTTTAAACCATGCATTATCCCCTTTTTCTGTTTGTATGTAGTCTCTATATACAAGTTTTCCATGACTAAAAGTATGTGTTCTGGAATTTCCATTCTTTGAAATATTATCCATAATTTTTATGATCCACTGCAGTGCAGTGAATCACTTAATATGGCTTTTCTAGTCATAGTCTTTGTAACTTCCACCAGATTACTGTGTGGGACCATGCAAATAATGTGTGTAGAACTCTGATGTTGGGATTGGTTAGTTTTGTCACTCTGCCAGGCTTAAAATGTGCCTTCTTAGAGGCAGAAAGGGAATCTCACTGCCATGAAGATAGAAGAGCTAAAGGTGAAATATAGTGTATTTTTGGACCCAAGCTCCTTGCACTGGACTTCCTTGTAAGAGATGTCAGGCAGAGAGATGGTTGCAATGGAACCAGGAGACAGTGGACTTGCATGGCCCACAGAGCAAGATGGCTGAGTGACCCTGGACAGAAGACTTTCTGGCAGACTGGGTTCACCTAGGTGTATCTATTGACAGAGCTTAAGGAGCTCTGTAACACTTGTTTAAGCAGGGCAGAGGCCAGGGCAAAAGGCCAAGGGCCAGAGAGATGTGTCTGAGGGCACTGCAGAGGGGAGATTGCACTGATCAAAGAATTATATCCTGTATCTATTCCTGAACCTGAATTGTAGCCTGTTACTTCCCTAATAAACCCCACAATCATGAGTATTGTCTGTGAGTTCTGTGTGGCCACAGCAATGAATTACTGAACCCAGGAGAGTAGTGAGTATTGTGGGAGGGATGGTTGAAGTCAGAATTGATAAAAGGCTGGAAGGTGGCATGTTTGGCCTCATAGGAATAAGCCTTGGACTGCTGATGGTGATTCTGTCTTCATCTTGTGAAGTTAGAGGTCAGAAGATACTTCCCCATGTCCTTATTGCAGTTGGTATCAGAAGCTGGATTCATTGCAATGGCTGCAGGCTCAAATAAGTTTGGGATTTTGTAAGAAAAGGAAGGAAGGGACCTGGGAAGTGAAACTTTTAGTTCTTAAATGGGTACTTTGGTTGTTGTTACCTGTAACAGCAGAATTTAGAATTTAATGCCACAGCTGAGGGGAGAAACACCTGAGGCAAGAGCCAGGCCTCGTAAAAGAGCTAATTCATCTGGCGGCTAGGGCTTTTGGTTATAACCAGCCAGATGGCCAAGGCCATATGCATAGAATGGGAAGATAATCAAGGTGAAAGGATGAAACTGGAATGTTTTAAAAGGATTATGTGTTCTGGATTATGTGTTTATCTGAATGTACTATGGATAGTGAATATTCTCTTACCTAGTCCTATGTTAGAAATGATTACTGGGTATGGATAACTGAGAGAATGTAAGTCTACCTTCAGGCAATATTTGATTGGATATATTAAAAGAGGAAATAAAATTTGTTTAGAAGAAACAGAGGTTTTTGTTTCAAGCCTTGTGTGCAGAGTATTGAAAGTTAGATAGAAAATCTGAGCCCCACTAGAACCTTCAGAGTCAGGAAATTTACATTTAAAAAGACATGAAAACCCACCCAGATCTGTGGAGAGAACAGAAGATTTGCATTTGAAGGAAGGACCTGCAAAGAAAAAAAATGACTGGCTTTTTGAATTTCAAGCCATTTGGTTTTGGGTGTACCTAGTCCGGAAAGTCATAGTCCATGAGAGAAACCCCTTCCAGGGCTGGGAGTTAAAGGGAGCTGATGAATAGCAGACTAGTATGCAGCTCCTTGGGGGAGCTCTGGTAATGTTGTGCCTAAGGCACTTGACTGCTAACCAGAAAGCTGGTGGTTCAAACCCACCAGCCACTCCT
>NW_006921808.1:3507757-3517597 GCF_000298275.1 Orycteropus afer afer
AAACCCACCAGCCACTCCTCAGAAGGAAGGTTGGGCAATCTACTTCTGTAGTGATGTTGTTGTTGTTGTTATTTGCCGTCGAGTCGCTCCCGACTCATAGCGACCCCTCCTTGGGTTTCCGAGGCAGTATCACTATGGAAGTAGGATTGCCCAACCTTCCTTCCGAGGAGTGGCTGGTGTTGATATCCCCTCGGAAACCCAAGGAGGGGTTGCTATGAGTCGGGTCCGACTTGACAGAACACAACAACAACAACATGCAGCTCCTTTGTGACCACCTGCATCTGTTTGATGAGTGGAAGTGGAGGAAGTGCAACAATGAAGAAACAGACTGAGTTTGACACTCTTTGTCCCAACCCATGGAGGCTATAAATAAAAGGAAGGGCTGGCTGGTCTGAAGGCAAAGAGTTGTGTGGACTCTTGAGCTTACAGGCATTGAACTAGTCCCTCAGGACTAGGGATGAGAGAGAGAAGGTGCTCAATGGTCTGAAGGAAAAGGAGGGTGACTCTCAAACTTGCAGCTGGTATCCATCACCTAGCAGGAATGGCTAGGGCTGAGCTGACCAGAACTTGACCAAATGAGAAGGAAGATGTTTGACACTGAGCTGGTGTTAAGTTGCTGCAATTTGGATGGTTTGCTACGGACTGGGCATTGCTTATTTATGGATGCAAATGCTCAAATTTCTAACTGGAATAGAAGATTCTTCAGAGAGAAAGGAACATGCTTGTCTCCTCAGAGTGCTGGTTTCATAGGGAGAGGCAAATTGGAAACTGGCTATTTAAAATGGAGCAGATAAAGGCATAATTTGGCTGGCTTACATACTTTCATGAGTGTGCATATTATTAAACTGATTGTGAAGGGATTGTTTATTTTTGAAGGATGAAAGGGACAATGGCTAGAAAAGCCAGGGGATGACCTGCAGTGCAGCAAATTCTTGGTATGGCTTTTCTAGCCATAGTCTTTTTAACTCCCACCAGATTACATGGGGCCATGCAAATAAGGTGTGCAATACTTGATGTTGGGTTTGGTTAGTTTTGTCACTCTGCCAACATAAGATGAGCTTTCCTAGAGGCAGAGAGGGGATCTCACTGTCATCAAGAGAGAAGAGCTTGAGGTGAAGTAGAGTGTGTCCTTGGACCTGAGCTCCCTGTACTGGACCTCCTTGGCAGAGAAGCCTGTCAGAGAGAGAGATTCCAGCAGAGAGAGACACCCCAGGAGGGAGAGATATACTGGGAGAGATGCCCCAGCAGAGAAACTCCTGGAAGAGAGAGACACCTGGTTACAGTGGAACCAAGAGGCAGGAGAAAGACCAATGGGCTTGCCTGGCCCCCAGAGTGAGAAAGCTGAGTGCCTTTGTGCAGAAGTTTTTGTGGCAGACTGAGGTGCACCTAAGTATATATATCGGCAGAGCTAAAAGAACTTTGTAACACTTGCCTAAGGGAAGAGGCCAGAGTGAGAGGCCAAGGACTAGCGAGACATGTCTGAGGGTACAGCATAGGGGAGACTATCCTGATAGGAGAATTGTATAGAGTGTATCCCTGAACCTGAATTGTAGCCTGTTACTTCCCTGATAAGCCCTATAATTGTGAGTACTGTCTGAGAGTTCTGTGTAGGCATTGCAACAAATTATCAAACCCAGGAAAGAATTAGTGAGTGCCATGGGGTGGGGGGGGGTGGGGCAGCTGGTGTCAGAATTGATAAAAGGCTGGAGGGTGGCAGCATGTCTAGCCTGATAGGAATAAGCCTTGGGCTGCTGCTGATGATTCTGTCTTCCTCTTATGAAGTTAGAGGAGAGCAGAATATGCTGTCACTCTGGTCCTTATTATATCCACATAGTAAAATGCCTTTGCATAGTCAATAAAATTCGGATAAACATCTTTCTGGTATTCTTTGCCTTCAGTCAAGGTCCATCTGACATCAGCAATGATACCTCTCATGGCTCATCCTCTTCTGAATCTGGCTTAAATTTCTGGCAGTTCTCTATGCACAGCTGCAATCATTTTTTAATTATTTTCAGCAAAATTTTACTTGCATGTGATATTAATGATACTGCTTGGTAATTTCCACATTCTGTTGCATCAATTTTCTTTGGAATGGGCATAAATACAAATTTCAGTTTGGCCAGGTAGCCGTCTTCCACATTTATTGGCTGTTCTAATTACCTAGTGCCACTCTGACACAAATGGGATGGCCTTAACAAACAGGAGTTTATTCTTACAATTTGGAGACTTTAAGTCCAAGTTCAAAGTGCCAGGCTCTAAAGGCTGGGTAAAACCCCTCAACCTTGGGCTTCAGCTCTGCCTCCAGCTCCCAGCCCATTAAGCTAGAGGCTTTTTTTCAGTCAGATACCTGCTGGCTTCTGAGGCTGACAAAACCATGGTTGACAAGTAAAAAGGCATAGTCTCAATGTTATCAAACCATATGGCAGGCCAGTAATTCAAGTCCATTGCAAGCACCAAGGTTGACAGAGCATGGCGGGCTGCTGAGCAATGACACAGCTACATGCAGGGTTCAAGCGTGCCATAAACTGGCAACCATTCCCAAAGCTGCTGCTTATACATCGGAAGCAGACCACATACCCAAAGGCAGCTACTCAGCTGCTTGTGGTAGATCCCACCATGGAGCTGATTGCCAGTCTCATCATGGGGAATAACTACCACCAGCTGCCAAGCCACTCAACCAGGCCCAGCCAAGTTGACACACAAATGTAACTACCACATTGGCATAAATTTTTGAACACCTCCAGTGCTGCCTGCCTTTGTTGAAACATTTCATTTGGTATTTGATCAGTTCCTGGAGCCTAATTTTTCACCAGCACCTTCAGTGCAGCTTGGAATTTTTCCTTCTAAATCATCAGTTCTTGATAATATACTATTGCTTAAAAGGGTTGAATGTGGATCAATTCTTTTTGGTATAAAAACAAAAAGAAACACAAAACAAAAAACAGTTACTGTGTATTTCTTCCATTTTCTTGTGATGCTTCCTGTGTCATTCAATATTTTTCCCAAAGAATCCTTCAACATTACAACTTGAGATTTGAAATTTCTCTTCAATTCTTTCAGCTTGAGAGATGCAGAATGTGTTCTTCAGTTTTTAGCTTTCTAACTGCAGGTCTTTGCACATGTCATTATAGTACTGTACTTTGTCTTCCGAGCCATCCTTTGAAATCTCTTCAGCTGTTCACTTTATTATAATTTCTTCCATTCACTTTAGCTGCTCTCAATTCAAGAGCAAGTTTCAGAATCTTTTCTGGCATCCATTTTGGTTTTATCTTTATTCCTTGTCTTTTTAATGACCTGTTGGTTTCTTTATGTATGAAGTCCTAGATGTGATCTCACAATTCATATGGTCTTCTGTCATTAGTGTTCAATGAGTCAAATCTACTTTTGAAATAATCTCTAAATTCACTGTCACTGCTAACCAGAAGGCTGGCAGTTCAAACCCACCAGCCACTTCTTGGAAGGAAGACTGGACAATCTAATTCCTTGAGATACTGCCTCGGAAACCCAAAGAGAGGTTGCTATGAATCAGGACCAACTTGACAGCAGTGAGTTCATATTTTAGGTTTCATGAATTTATTATAATTT
This sequence comes from Orycteropus afer afer, assembly GCF_000298275.1. Taxonomy (NCBI): domain Eukaryota; kingdom Metazoa; phylum Chordata; class Mammalia; order Tubulidentata; family Orycteropodidae; genus Orycteropus; species Orycteropus afer. The sequence goes on from NW_006921808.1 coordinate 3,511,343, forward strand.
TCTTCATCTTGAACTTTATTTTGCATATGAGCAATTAATAATCCATTCCACAGTCAGCAATTAGCCTTATTCTGACTAATGATATCCATCATTTTTTTCCACAGATGTAGCAATTTGATTTCTGTGTATTCCATTTGGTGCAGTCCACATGGATAGTTACCAACTATATTGTTGAAAAAAGCTGTCAGCCATGAATAAGTTGGTCTTGCAAAATTCTATCATGAAATCTCCTTCGTTTCTATCATCAAAGCTATAGTTTCCAAATACTGTTCCTTCTTTATTCCCAAATTTTGAATTTCAATCACCAATAATTATCACTGCATGTTCATTGCATGTTTGATCAATTTCAGACTGCATAAATTGGTAAAAATCTTCAATTTCTTTGTCCTTGGCATTAGTGTTTGATGCATCAATTTGAATAATTGTCAAGCTAATTGGTCTTCCTTGCAAGCGTACAGATTTTATTCTATTACTCACAGCATTATACTTCAGAATAGATCTTGAAATATTATTTTTGAAGATGTATGCAATGCCATTCCTCTTCAATTTTCACTACCAGTATAGTAGTCCATATGGTTGTCCAGTTCAAAATGGCCAATATGAGTCAATTTTAGCTCACTAATTCCAAGAATCTTTATCTTTATCATCACATTTCATTTTTTACAACTTCCAAGTTTCCTAGATTCATACACTGTACATTCCATGCTCCAATTACTAATGGATGTTTGCAGCTGTTTGTTCTCATTTTGAGACATGACACATCAGCAAAGGAAGGTCCAGAAAGCTTTGCTCCATCCACATCATTAAGGCCACCTCCACTTTGAGGAGGCAGCTCTTCCCCAGTCATATTTTGAGTGCCTTCCAACCTGAGGAGCTCTTCTTCTGGCACTATATCAGACAGTATTCCACTACTATTCATAAGTTTTTCTTTCAATGGCTAATTTTTTTCAGAAGTATACTGCCACATCAACCATGACCAATACAGAGTGAGGAAGCAGTGATAGGGATCCGGGAAAGGGGAGGGACCCAGGCCATGCACCCTGTTCTGGTTAACTAGTGCCACTCTGACAGAAAATATACCACAAATGGGATGGCCTTAACAAGCAGGAGTTTATTCTTACAATTTGGAGGCTTTAAGTCCAAGTTCAAAGTGCCAGGCTCTAGGGGTTGGATGAAAGCCCCTCAACCTTGGGGTCCAGCTCTGCCTCCTGCTTTTGGCCCACTGGAGCTACAGGCATTTCTTCACTTTGTCAACTGTTGGCTGCTGAGGCTGAGAAGCCCCAAGGTTGACAAGTAAAAAGGCACAGTCTTAATGTTACCAATCCACATGGCAGGCCATTAACTTAAGTCCATTGTAAGTCCCAAGGTCGGCAGAACATAGCAGGCTGCTGAGCAATGACATGGCTACATGCAGGGACCAAGCATGCCAAAGGCTAGAGACCATTCCCAAGGCTTCTCCTTAAATACAGGAAGCAGACCACATTCCCAAAAGCAGCTACTCAGCTGCTTGTGGTAGATCCCACCATGGAGTTGATTGCCAGTCTCATCATGGGGAAAAACTACTACCAGCTGCCCAGCCACTCAACCAGGCTTAGCCATGTTGACACACAAACCAAACTACCACACCCCCCAAGCAGTGGGAAAACAGGAAAAAGGAGATAAAAAGCCAGGGGACCAGAACAGAGCAAAGAGCAGCAGTAGGGTTCCTGGTAAGGAGAGAGACCCAAGCCCTACCCCCAAGTGTCAGGAAAGAGCAGGGATTCATGTAAGGGGAGGGTGGAGAGGTTTCAAACAGCTGAGGGAGACAAACTTGTCAGTCAATTTGTCTTACTGTGGTGGCGTGTTGCTGTAAGGCTTGAAGCTGTGCCACCGGTGTTTCAAACCCAGTGGGGTTGCACAAGTTGCACAGGTTTCAGTGCAGCTTGCAGGCTAAGTCAGACTAGGAAGAAGGAAGAGACCATCCACTTCTCAAAGAATTGACCATGGAAAACCTTATGAATAGCAGAGAAACACTATCTGATACATTACTGTGCAACTTTATGAATAGACCAGAAACATTGTCTGATGCAGTGCAAGAGAATGAGCCACTTAGGTTGGAAGGCTCTCAAAATAGAACTGGGAAAGAGCTGCATCATCAGAGTAAAACCACCCTTACTGATATGGATAAGGTAAAGCTTTTGAGACCTCCATTTGCTGATGTAGCATGACTCAAATTGATGAGAAACAGCTGCAAACATCTATTAATAATCAGAACATGGAGTGTACAAAGTATGAATCTAGGAAAATTGGAAGTTGTCAAAAATGAATTGGAACACATAAATATTGATACCTTGGGCATTACCGAGCTGAACTGTACTGGCTTTGGTCATTTTGAATCAGATAATCATATGATCTACTATGCTGGGAATGACAGTTTGAAGAGGAATAGCGTGGCATTCATTATCACAAAGGATGTTTCAAGATCTATTCTCAAGTACAATGCTGTCAGTTGTAGGATAATATCCATATGCCTACAAGGAAGACCAGTTAATACGATTATTATTCAAATTTATACACCAACCACCAAAGCCAAAGATGAGGAAACTGAGGATTTTTATCAGCTTCTGCAGTCTGAAATAGACTGAATGTGAAATCAGGATGTGTTAATTATCACTGGTAACTGGGATGCAAAAGTTGGAAACAAAGAAGAATCACCCATAGTTGGAAAATTTGGCCCTGGTGACAGAAATAATGCTAGAAATTGCATGATAGAATTTTGCAAGACCAGCGACTTATTCATTGTCAATATCTTTTCTCAACAACACAAATGACAGCTATACACGTGGACTTTGACAGATGGAATACACAGGAATCAGATTGACTATATCTGTGGCAAGAGGTGATGGAAAACTCAATATCTTCAGCTAAAACAAGGCCAGGAGCTGATTGAGGAACAATCAACTGCTCATATGCAAGTTCAACTTGAAGTTAAAGACAATTAAAACAAGTCCATGAGAGCTGAAATATGATCTTGAATATATCTCCCCTGGATTTAGAGAGCATCTAAAGAATAGATTTGATGCTTGAACACCAATGACCAAAAACCAGATGAATTTTGAGATGACATCAAGAACATCATCCATGAAGAAAGAAAGAGGTCACTAAAAAGATGAAAAAAGAAGAAAAGACCAAAACGGTTGTCAGAAGAGACTCTGAAACTTACCCTTGAATGGAGAGTAGCTAAAGCAAATGGAAAAAATGACAAGATAAAACAGCTGAACAGAAGATTTCAAAGAGCAGCTCGAGTAGACAAAGCCAACTACTATAATGAAATGTGCAAAGACTTGGAGTTACAAAGCCAAAACGGAAGAACACACCCAGCATTTATCAAGCTGAAAGAACTGAAGAAAAAATTTAAGCCTCAAGTTGCAATATTGAAAGTTTCTATGGGCAAAATATTGAATGATGCAGGAAGCATCAAAAGAAGATAGAAGGACTACACAGAGTCAGTGTACCAAAAAGAACTGGTTGATGTTCATGCATTTCAGGAGGTGGCATATATATGATCGAGAACCAATGGTACTGAAGGAAGAAGTTGAAGCTACACTGAAGGAATACACCAAGAACAAAGCTATGGAAATTGACAGAATACCCACTGAGATATTTCAACAAATGTATGCTCCACTGGAAACCCTTATTCATTTATGTCAAGAGATTTGGAAGACAGCTACCTGGCCAACTGACTGCAAGAGATCTATATTTGTGCCCATTCCAAGGAAAGGTGATCCCAAAGAATGTGGAAATTATTGAACAATATCATTAATATCACATGCAAGTAAGATCTTACTGAAGATAATTCAAAAATGGTTACAATAGTATATTGACAGAGAACTTCCAGAGGTGCAAGCTGGATTCAGAAGAGAATGTGGAACAAGGATATCATAGCTGCTGTCAGATGGATCCTGGCTCAAAGCAAAGAATACCAGAAAGATGTCTACTTGTGTTTTATTGGCTATGCAAAGGTATTTGTTTGTGTGGATCATACCAAATTGTGGATAACATTGAGAAGAACGAGAATTCCAGAACACTTAATTGTATTCACAAGGAACCTGCACATTGATGAGGAGGCTGTCGTTCAAACAGAACAAGGGGACACTGCATGGTTTAAAATCAAGAAGGTAGTCCATTAGAGTTGTAACCTTTCCCCATACTTATTCAATCTGTGTGCTGAGCAAATAATCCGAGAAGCTGGACTATGTGAAGAAGAACATGGCATCAAGATTGGAGGAAAATCATTATCAACCTGTGATACACTGATAACATAACTTTGGTTGCTGAAAGTGAGGATAACTTGAAACATTTACTGGTGAAGATTGAATAATACAGTCTAGAGTATGGATTACATCTCAATATAAAGGAAACAAAAATCCTCACAACTGAACCTATAAGCAGCATCATGATGAATGGAGAAAAGATTGAAGTTGTCAAAGACTTCACATTGCTTGATTCTACAATCGATGCCAATGGAAGCAGCAGTCAGGATATCAGATGATGTGTAGCACTGGGCAAGTTGGCTGCAAGGGACCTCTTCCAAGTGACCCCTTTCAAATACTGAGGAACAGAGATGTCTCCTTGAGGACTACGATGGGCCTGACCCAAGCCATGATTTTTTCAATAGCCTCATATGCATGTGGGAGCTGGACAATGAATAAGGAAGACCAAAGAAGAATTGATGCTTTTGAGATGTGGTGCTGGCGAAGAATGCTGAAAGTACCATGGACTGCTAAAAGAGCTAACAGATCTGTCCTGGAGGAAGTGCAGCCAAAATGCTCCTTGGAAGCGAGAATGGCCAGATTTCCTTTCACCTACTTTGGTCATGTCAGAAGAGACTGTTCCCTGGAAAAGATGCCATGCTTGCTAATGTGGAGGGTCGACAAAAGAGGAAAAGGCCCTCAACGAGATGGATTGACACAGGGGCTGCGACGATGGGCTCAAGTATAGCAAGGATCATGGAGCTGGCCAGGACTGGGCGGTGTTTCATTCTGCTGTGCATAAGGTCACTATAGTTGGAGACGACTCAATAGCACCTAACAACAACAGCACTGCCACATCCTTCTTCCTAGTCTGTTTTGTTCTGGAGCTCTGTTGAAACATGTCCACTGTGGGTAGCCCTACTGTTATTTGAAATACTGGTGGCATAGCTTCCAGCATCATAGCAACATACATGCTACCACAATAAGAAAAACTGACAAATGTGTGGTGGAACGTTGACAAACTTAGAAGAAAAAGGGCCTTAGGAAATTTAGCGCCGATAATTAGTTAAGAGGAAACATAGAAGCCAGGTAGTGCTACACTCTGATAGATTCCATGTAACCAGGTCTTTGACATTTTGTTCTGTGACCTGACCCAGACAACAAACATGAAATTACCTGAGGGAGAAGTAGCTGGAAGATTGGGTCAAATGGGAAAAGAAAATGTGGTTGTTAAGCCTGTGTCATCCACCCTGTTAATGATAATTGGTTGCATTAGTGTTCACAATAATTAGTAGTAATACTATGTTTTTTCTTTTTTTTTTCAGCCAGATCCCATATTTTACATTCCTCTTGTCATTTAATCTTCTCAACTACTTTTGGACATGGATGTAATTATCCCCATTTTACAGATGTGGAACCTGAATAATTTAATCACTCTGAGTGGAAAGGCACCAGCCACTTTTCAGAAGGAAAGTTGGGCAAATTACTTCCATAGTGATACCACCTCAGAAACCCAAGGAGGGGTCGCTATGAGTCTGATCCAACTCGATGGTAGTGAGTTCTATCTATCTATCTATTTATTTATGAGCATCTTATAGGAAGCACCCTTCTAAGAGTCACACCTTTCCTCAAGTCTCACCCTTACTCAAATCTCCTTCCTTATTCGATGCAAGGGGAGTTTCCTTGAGGGTGTGGCTGTAACAAATACATGTTAGATGCTCTGGTAAAGTATGCTCTCACTCTGGATCCTGTATGTGGCTTGTCATCATCTGTTCTCCAGTTCCTGGGACTTGAGCTAGTAGTTTGTTGTTGGACCTGCCAGTTCTGGGATTCATCAGCTTCTGTAGTCCCGTGAGCCAGCAACCTGTTGTCTGACTTGCAGATTGTAGTTTCTTCAGACTCTGAACCACATGTGAGGAACAGCCTCCAGCCTAATGGCTAAGCCATGGATTTGGGACTTGTTAGTCTCCACAAATGTGTGAGCCATTCCCTTGAGACAACAAATTTCTCTCTTTCTTTTTCC
>NW_006921808.1:3517717-3521351 GCF_000298275.1 Orycteropus afer afer
ATATATTGTTGTTGTTAGGTGCTGTTGAGTCATCTCCAACTCATAGGGACTCTATGTACAATAGAATGAAACACTGCCTGGTCCTGTACCACCCTCATGATCCTTGCTATACCTGAGCCCATCTTTGTAGCCACTATGTCAATCCATCTTGTTCAGGGCCTTCCCCTTTTTCATTGATACTCCACTGAACCAAGCATGATATCCCTCTCCAGGGAATGGTATCATCTGACAATATGAGCAGTGTAGGTGAAACAAAATCTGGCCATTCTTGCTTGCAAGGAGCATTCTGGCTGTACTTCTTCCAGGATAGATTTGTTAGTTCTTTTAGAAGTTCATGGTACTTTCAGTATTCTTTGCCACAACTCAAAAGCATCCACTCTTTTTCAGCCTTCCTTATTAATTTTCCAGCCCTCACATGTAATATGAGTCAATTGAAAATACCGTGGCTGGGGTTAAACACACCTTACTTTTAAGGAGACATCTTTGCTCTTCAGCACTTGAGAGGGGTCTTTTGCAGCAGATTTCCCCAATGCAGTATGTCATCTGATACCTTGATTGCTGCTTCCATTGGTGTTGATTGTAGAACCAAGTATATGAAGTCTTTGACAATTTCATTCTTTTCTTCATTTATCATGATGCTGCTTATTGGTCCAGTATGAGGAGTTTTGTTTTCTTTACATTGAGGTGTATTCTGTACTACAGACTGTAGTCTTTAATCTTTATCAGTAACTACTTCAAGTCACCTTCACTTTCAGCAAGCAAAGTTGTATAATCTGCATATCACAGGTTGTTAATGAGACTTCCTCCAATCCTGGTGCCACATTCTTCATATAGTCCAGCTTCTTGGATTATTTGCTCAGCATACAGATTGAATAAATCTGGTGAAAGGATAGAACACTGACACTCTCCCTTCCTAATTTTAAACTATGCAGTATCCCCCTGCTCTGTTTGAAAGACGGCCTCTGGTCTATGTCCAGGTTCCTCATAAGTACAATCAAGTGTTCTGGAATTCCAACTCTTTTCAATGTTATCCATAATTTGTTATGATCCACACGAACAAATGCCTTTGCATAGTCAATAAAACACAAGTAAACATCTTTCTGGTATTCTTTGCTTTAGTCAAGATCCATCTGATATCAGTGGTGATATCCCTGTTCCACATCCTCTTCTGAATCCAGCTTGCATTTCTGGAAGTTCTCTGTCAATAAACTGCTGCAACAATTTTTAAAATTATTTTCAGTAAGATTTTGCTTGCATGTGTTATTAATGATATTGCTCAATAATTTCCACATTCTGTGGCATCACCTTTCTTTGGAATGGGTATAAATATGGACCTCTTCCAGTCAGTTGGTCCAGTAATTATCTTCCAAATCTCTTGGCATAGCCAAGTGAGTGCCTCCAGTGTGGCATCTCTTTGTTGAAACATCTCAATGTGTAGTCCATCAATTCCTGGAGCCTTGTTTTTTGCCAATTCCTTCAATACCATTGGTTCTTGATCATATGTTACCTCCTAAAATGGATGAACATCGACAAATTATTTTTCGTTCAGTGACTGTCTATTCCTTACATCTTCTTTTGATGTTTCCTGCACCATTCAACATTTTGCCCATAGAATCTTTCAATATCACAACTTGAGACTTAAATTTTTCCTCAGTTCTTTCAGCTTGAGAAGTGCTGAGCATGTTCTTCTCTTTTGGTTTTCTAACTCCAGGTCTATGCATATTTCATTATATTTGACTTTGTCTTCTTAAGTTGTTCTTTGAAATCTTCTGTTCAGCTCTTCTTTCCTTGTTATTTCTTCCATTTGCTTTAGCTACTCTCCATTCAAAGGCAAGTTTCAGAGTCTTGTCTGACACCTGTTTTGGTCTTTTCTTCCTTTCCTGTCTTTTTAATGACCTTTTGCTTTCTTCATGGATGATGTTCTTGATGTCATCCCACAATTCCTCTGGTTTTCCATCACTGGTCTTTAGTACATCAAATCTGTTCTTTAGATAGTCTCTAAATTCAGGAGAGATATAATCAAGGTCATATTTTGGCTCTCATGGACTTGCTTTACTTGTCATTAACTTCAACTTTAACTTACATATGAGCAGTTGATGATCTGTTCCACAATCAGCTCCTGGCCTTGTTTTGGCTGAAGATACTCAGCTCTCCATCATCTTTTGCCACAGATGTAGTGAACCTCATTCCTGGGTACTCCATCCAGTGAAGTTCACATGTATAGCCACCATTTGTGTTGTTGGAAAAAGGTATTTGCAATGAATAAGTCATTGGTCTTGCAAAATTCTATCATGGAATTTCCAGTGTTATTTCTCTCTCCAAGGCCATATTTTCCAACTACTGGTGATTCTTATTTGTTTCCAACTTTTTCATTCCAATCACCAGTGATAATTAACACAACTTTATTACATGTTTGGTCAATTTCAGACTTAGAAGTTGGTAAAAATTTTCAATTTCCTTATCTTTGGCTTTGAGGGTTGGTGCACAAATTTGAATAATAGTGGTATTAACTGATCTTCCTTGTAGGTTTACAGATATTATCCTGTCACTGATAATGTTGTACTTCAGGACAGGTCTTGAAACATTCTTTGTGATGATGAATGCCACACTGTTCCTCTTCAATGTGTTATTCCAGGCATAGTAGATCATATGTTTGTCTGATTTAAAATGGCCAAAACCAGTTCAACTCACCTCATAAATGCCTAGGATATCGATCTTTATGTATTTCATTTTATTTTTGACAACTTCTAATTTTCCTAGAATCATACTTGGTAGCTTCTATGTTCTAATTATTAATGGATGTTTGCAGCTGTTTCTTCCCATTTTGAGTCACACCACGTCAGCAAATGGAGATCCTGAAAGCTCTAGTCTATCCACATCATTGAGGGCAGCTCTGCTCTGAGAAGGCAGCTCTTCCCCAGTTGTATCTTGAGTGACTTCCAACCTGAGAGGCTCATCTTCCAGCACTATATTGGATAATGTTTTAGGGCTATTCATAAAATTTCCCAGTAATATATCATACAGTGTTTCACTGCTATTCATAATGTTTTCACTGGCCAATTCTTAAGAAGTAGGTGGCCTCTTCCTTATTCCAAGTCTGTCTTAGTATCGAAGATCCGCTGAAACCTGTCCATCATGGGTAACCTTGATGACATTTAAAACACCAGTAGCATAGCCTCCAGCCTCATAGCAACATGCAAGCCCCCACAGTACAACAACCTGACACACAAATTCATCTCCCTTAGTTGTTCAAAACTACTCCACTTACTTTCTGGTCTCCCTTAACTGTTCCAAATCCACCAGCTCGCTTCCCGTTCTCCCTCTAGCTGTTCTAAACTGTCATTGGCTTGCTTCCCAGTCCCTTAGCTGTTCCAAACCACTGCCGGTTAGCTTCCCAGTCTCACTTAACTGTTCCAAACTACTTCCAGCTCACTTTCTGCTTGCCGTTCCAAACAGCAACCAGCTCACTTCCCAGCTTCCCAGCTTGCTTGCCATTGAGTCGGACCAGACTCATAGCGACCCCTCTTTGGGTTTCTGAGGCAATATCACTACGGAAGTAGATTGCCCCATCTTCCTTCCAAGGAGTGGCTGGTGGGTTTGAACCGCCAGCCTTCTGGTTAGCAGTCAAGTGTCT
>NW_006921808.1:3521776-3529049 GCF_000298275.1 Orycteropus afer afer
CGGCAAATAACAACAACAACAACAATGGTACGAACATGGATTGCCTTGAAGAGGCTATTGGTTGAATTATGGACATCAAAGGCAATTCTGGTGAGGACTCAGAAAGAAGTGAGGAGTGCTATAGAGAAAGTCTCTGTAATCTTAGAGAATACATATGATGCCAGCAATCAAAAGTTGCTAGAAATGTGGGCATTAAATGTGCTTCAAATTAAACTTTAAAAGGGAACGGTGAACATGTGATTGGACAATGGAAAGATCATGCTTTTTAGGTTGTACCAAAGACCTTGTCTAAATTATGTTCCAATATTTGGCAGATAGGCGTTCTGGTGGGGTAGTGCCTAAGGCATTTGACTGCTAACCAGAAGGCTGGTGGTTCAAACCCAGCAGCCACTCCTTGGAAGGAAAGTTGGACAATCAACTTCCGTAGTGATACCACTTCAGAAACCCAAGAAGGGGTCGTTATGAGTTGGGTCTGACTTGATGACAGTGTGTTTGGTTTTGATATTTGGTGGATGGTAGAACTTGTAAGTGATGAACTTGATAGCTCACTGATACAATTTCTAAGCAAGATCTTAAAGGGACTGTTTGGTTTCTTCTTGTCATTTATAGTAAAATGCAAGAGGAAAGAGATAGACTTAAAATAAACTGTGCAGAATGAGAACAGAATTAAAATATGTAGAAATCTGTTGTACAAACTGTTGTATAAGAACATGTGTCCTAGAATGTTCACCAAGGACCTGGCTACTCAAACTTTTGTTAGAAAGATTAAACCTGATAAAGTAGCTGTTAAAGCTAATCAATTTCCACAGCAGAAAAACCATGATCTTTGATTGAAATAATCAGAGACAGGATGAAAGGAAAGAAACTATCTCTCTTGGAATTCTACAGGCAATAAATAGGCCAAAGGAGCTATATCTGTTGTCCTTAAAGAAAAGAAAAGGACCATTTTTGGAGTAATTTGGAGATCAGCAGAAATGTTGGAAGGAGCACAGGAAGAGGGCTGCCTTGATTTTAAAGGGTGGGACCACAATGATGGCTGTGATTCAAAGTTGGAGCAAGGGCTTCTTAGGATTAAAAGAGTCATATCTTCACCAATTCAGTTCTGGAGTGTAGGGCTGCTGTTTACAAGTGCCAGGGGAGGAGGGTCACTACTCAAAGCTGAGGGGGCAGGGCTGTCATGCCCAAAGGGCAGAAAATTTCTATCTGTCAAGGCAAACGAGTTGTGGCCACCACTCAGATGGACTAGGAGAATGGGGCTTCCTAAAGCTGAGAGAGCAGATTTGCCATCTAAGTGAGCCTGGAAGGCAGAGCTGAAGTCCAGGGTCAAGGGCCCTCCACCCAAAATACAGAGGGCATGGCCAATGCCCAGAGTCTGGAGGGCAAGGCCATTGTCCAGAAGGTCACATAAAACAGAGAATTATTTTCAAGCCTTGAGAGCTAATGCAAATTTTTCTTCTGGATTTTGGGCTTTTTAAATACCTGTTATCTCTTTTTTCCTCCAATTTTTCCATTTATAACAGAAATGTTTACCTTGTGCCTGTTCCTACACTGTACTTTGGAATATGATAACTTGTATTTTAGATTTTACATGTTCATTTACAAATGAAGAAGAGTTTTGATCCAGGATGGAATATGCCTAAAATCTCCCCATATTTGATTTAGGTGATTCAGAAGATGAGGTTTTGGACTTGAAATTTCTTTAAGAGTTTTGGGATGATGTGATAGGGTGAATGCATTTTGCATGTAGCAAGCACATGAATTTTTGATCGCCAAAGGGTAGGTGGAATGTTATGGATTGAATTATCTGGTGTTGTAGTGCCTAAGGCACTTGACTGCTAACCAGAAGGTTGGCAGTTAAATCCACCAGCCACTCCTCAGAAGGAAGATTGGGCAATCTACTTCTGTAATAATACAGCCTTGGAAACCCAAGCAGGGGTTGCTATGAGTCAGAGGTGACCCAAAGGCACATAACAACAATAAAAAAATGTGTTGTAAATCCTAATCACTGTGCCTGTGATTATAATCTTACCTGGGAATGAGTTGTTTTGTTATGTAAATGAAGCAGGATTAGTGTAGGGTGATCTTGAATTAATCTCTTTGAGGTGTAAAACAGATTGAACAAAGGAGCTCTGGTAGAATAGTGCCTAAGGCACTTCTAATCAGAAGGCTGGTCTCAAACCCACCAGCCACTCCTCAGAAGGAAGGTTGGGCAATCTACTTCAGTAGTGATATCACCTCGGAAACCCAAGGAGGGCCTTGAGAAATCAGATCCCTCTAATGAAATATGGGTTGTTCTCGCTTGATAAGGTGACAAATAACATGCTTCATAAGTTACAAATGATAAAATATTGCAAAGAAACTCAATATCAATATTCATATCTTTAAATAATTTTTTTTAAGATGCTTTCATGCTGTTTGCAATTCCTATTTCCCACAGCATATTGTGAAGGAAGAGGGAGATTTTCAAAAGATGAGTAAAGGAGAAGCAAAGCTGATTTGCAGGTGTGATGAGAGATGTCAGAGTAAGCTAAATCAAAGGAGAGAAGACCCCACTGCTCAGTGTCACTAAGAAGGTTCCAGAGAAGTTCTAAACATTCATGAGCTCTTAGTTATCTAGTGCTGCTATAACAGAAATACCACAAGTGGGTGGTTTTAAGAAACAGAAATTGATTTTCTCCCAGTTTACTCACTGCTGTGGAGTTGGATCTGACTTCTAAAGACCCCTCCTTGAGTTTCCGAGGTGGTGTCACTACAGAAGTAGATTGCCCAACCTTCCTTCCCAGGAGTGGCTGGTGGCTTTGGACTGCTAGCCTTCTGGTTACCAGTCGAATGCCTTTTTTGTTGTTGTTATTGTTGTTATGTGCCGTCGAGTCAGCCCTGACTCATAACAACCCCTCCTTCCAAGGCAGTATCACTAGGAAGTAGGATTGCCCAACCTTCCTTCTGAGGAGTGGCTAGTGGGTTTGAACTGCCAGCCTTCTGGTTAGCAGTCAAGTGCCTTAGCCACTACACTACCAGAGTAGGCACATGAATTCACAGTGCAGGTTCTAGGGGAAGAAGGTATTTGTCTCTTCAGATTCTGCTTCCTGGTTCCTTGTGATCTACATGTATCTTGGAATTTATCTTACCCCATGTCTTTTCTGTTGTTGTTGTTGTTATTTGTCGTCGAGTTGGACCTGACTCATAGTGACCTCTCCTTGGGTTTCCAAGGCAGTATCATTATGGTATGAGATTATGATATGAGGAATACTATATCCAGCTGCCACTTAATCAGGCCCAGCTAAGTTGACACACAAACTTAACTACCAAAGTAGGACAAAGTTCATTCTGGTTTTCATTGGCTAATTTTTGGGAATAGATCACCAGGTCTTTCTTACTAGTCTGTCACTCTGGAAGTTCTACTGAATCCAGTCCAACATAGTTTACTCTTCCAGCATTTAAAATACCAGTAGCATATCTTACAGCATCGTAGCAACATGATAGCCACCACAGGGTGGTTGACTGTAGGGGGGTGTTGTTGTTAGGTGCCATAAAATCAATATCACACATAGCGACCCTATACACAACAGAATGAAACACTGCGTGTTCCTGTGCCAGCCCCATGATCCCTGCTATACCTTAGACCATCACTGTAGCCACTGTGTCTATCCATCTCATTCAGGGCCTTCCTCTTTGTCATGGCTCCTCCACTTTACCAAGCATGATGTCTTTCTCCAGAGAATGGTCCCTTCTGACAACATGACCAAAGTAAGTGAGACGAAGTCTGGCCATTCTTGCTTCCAAGAAGCATTCTGGCTGTACTTCCTCCAGGACAGATTTGGCAGTTCTTTAGCAGTCCATGGCACCTCCAGCATTCTTTGCCAACACCACCATTCTGAAGCATCTATTCTTCTTTGGTCTTCCTTATTCCTTGTCCAACTCCTATATACATATGATGCAATTGAGAATACCATGGCTTGGATTGGGCACACCTTAGTCCTCAAAGTGACATCTTTGAGCTTTAGAACTTGAAAGAGGTCTTTTGCAACAGATTTGAGTGCATTCATCATCAGATGTCTTGACTGCTGCTTGCATTGGTGTTGACTGTAGAACCAAGTAATATGAAGTCTCTCTCAACTTCACTCTTTTCTCCATTTATCATGATGCTACTTACTGGTCCAGTTGTGAGGATTTTTGTTTTCTTTATATTGAGGTGTAATTCATACTGCAGACTATAGTCTTCAATCTTTATCAATAAGTGCTTCAAGTCATCTTCACTTTCAGCAAGCAAAGTGGTCTAATCTGCATATCACAAATTGTTAATGAGTCTTCCTCCAATCTTGATGCAACATTCTTCAGATAGTCCAGCTTCTCTGATTGTTTGCTCAGCACACAGATTGAATAAGTGTGGTGAAAGGATAGAACCTTGATGCACTCCCTTCCTGATTTAAAACCATGTTGTATCCCCTTATTCTGTTCAAATGATAGCTTCCTGGTCTATGTGCAGGTTCCTCATGAGTACACTTAAGTATTCTGGAATTCCCATTCTTCTCAGTATTAGCCATAATTTGTTATAATCAACACAATCAAATGCTATTACATAGTCAGTAAAACACAAGTAGACATCTTTCTTATATTCTTTGCTTTCAGACAAGATCAGTGTGATATAAGCAATGCCCTTGTTCTATGTCTTCTACTGAATCCAGGTTGCATTTTTGGAAGTTCTCTGTCAATATATTGCAATGATTTTTGAATTATCTTCAGTAAGAATTTACTTGAGTGTGATATTAATGATATTGCTTGATAATTTCCACATTCTGTGGGATCACCTTTCTTTGGAATGGGTACAAATATGGATCTCTTCCAGTCAGTTGGCAAGGTAGATGTCTTCCAACTCTCTTGGCATAGCCAAGTGAGGGCCTCCAGTGAGGCATCCATTTGTTGAAACATCTCAATAAGTATTCCATCAATTCCTGGAGACTTGTTTTTCACAAATTCCTTCAGAGCACCTTTGACTTCTTCCTTCAATACCATTTTCTCTTGATGAAATGGAGGAGCATTGACTGATTTGATGAACGTTGCATCAAGATTGGAGGAAGACTCATTAACAATTTGTGATATGCAGATTAGACCACTATGTCCTTCCATATATAAACCTTTCCTTGATTTTTACAATAATGAACTAATACAATATTTGTCCTTCTGTGATTGACTTATTTCACATAGCATAATGTCCTCCAACTTCCTCCATGTTATGCAGTATATTCCTTCCATCTTTTTTTTTTGTTTGTTTTTTAATTGTGATTTGGGTGAAAATATACAGAGCAAATTCCCTTTCCATACAGCAGTTCACATACACTTTGCCTCATGACATTGACCACAATTCAGCACAATGCAACAGCTGCCCTCCCACTTCCTCCCAACAGTCACCTCTTCCCTGTGTCCCCTCCTCCATGCACCCCTTCCCCCCTGAGCTGTCTTCCTGTGCATAAACAGCCCTTCTTTCTCCCATTATTGTTCTCTCCAAGGAGTGTATTTACCTCAGGTAAATGTTCAATTCCTATGCTTGTCTTTTGTTTGCCTGAAAGCCACAAGTGTGGGTTCAATTCCAGACCTAAGTGCAACTAGGGGCCATAGTCTCAGTGGTTCCACTAGGCTCTATCAGACAAGCAAATCTGATCCCCCCCACTTTTTTTTTCCCCAAATGATTTTGAGTTTTGTTCCACATTGTACTCCCTCTCTATCCAGGATCTCCTACATAGACCCCCCTCTGAGTGGTTGACAGTGGTAGCTGGGCACCATCTAGTTCTGGTCTCATGGTCATATAGGCTATGGATCACATGGTGTACCAGTTGCTAGGACTAATTGTTTCCATGATTTTTTTATTTCTTCATTCTTCTTTGCTCTGGATGAGGAGAGACCCATCATTGCATCTAGATGGCAGCTTGCAAGCTTTTAAGATCCCAGTCACTACTCGCCACAGTAGGAGGTGAAACAATGTTTTGTGTAGTATGTTATGCCAGTTGAGCTTGATGTCACCTGCAACTATGGTCCCAACCCCACAGGTTCAACTACTCAGTCCCTCTGGGTAGCTGGCTGTGACCTAGAAGTGATTACAACCTTGTTCCTTATCTCTACTATACACCTGGGAATTCAGATCATACAAATACACTTATAAGACTATTGTCTGCCAAGCTTACACATGGCCTTGGATACACTCCCTGCTTCACAGACATACCTAATAGTTCAGCCTGTCCACCCATCCATTCACCTGTGTACCCATGTTTGTCTTCACCGACAATGCAGTACTGTATGTGCAAAAGGGTTCATTTTTGTTATCTGTACCTCCCGTGTACCTCCCTATGTCTTCCTCTTCCTCAATGCCACCATGTTGATCACTCACATTTGGTACATTGCCCTTCTCTTCACCCAGATCAATACTTATCTCTACCTATCTAACAGTGTTGCCTCCCTGGTAACCAACAAAGAAAATGTCCTTCCATATATAAACCTTTCCTTGATTTTTACAATAATGAACTAATATAATATTTGTCCTTCTGTGATTGACTTATTTCACATAGCATAATGTCCTCCAACTTCCTCCATGTTATGCAGTGTTTTGCAGATTCTAGGTTTTTCTTTAGGGTTATATAGTATTCCATTGTGTGTATTTACCAAAGTTTGGTTATCCATTCCTCAGTTGATGGACACCTAGGTTGTTTCCATATTTTGTCTACTGTAAATAGTGTTGTGATGAACATGGGTATGTATATGTCTGTTCTTGTCGTGGCTCTCACTTCTTTAGGATATATACCTAGTAATGGAATGGCTGGGTCAATGGTATATCTAATGTTAACATTTTAAGGATTCGTCATACTGCTTTCCACAGCGGTTGTGCCATTTTAGAGTTCAACCAGCAGTATATGAAAGTCCCAAACTCTCCACATCCTTGCCAGCATTTGTTATTTTCTGTCTTGTTGAACTTTGCTACTAGTGCTAGAACAATATGGTATCTCCTTGTTGTTTTGATTTGCATCTCTCTAATTGCTAATGGTTGTGAGCATTTCTTCATATGTTTTTTGGCCACTTGAATGTCCTCCTTGGTGAAGTGTCTACCCAAGTCTTCTGCACATTTTTTAATTGGATTGTTTGTCTTTTTGTTATTGAGGTGTTGGAGTTTTCTATAAATTCTAGAGATAAGTCCTTTGTCAGATATGGCATTGCCAAATATTTTTTCCCAGTCTATAGGTTGTTTGACTCTTTTGGAGAAGTCTTTGGAAGCACATACAAATTT
>NW_006921808.1:3529666-3539672 GCF_000298275.1 Orycteropus afer afer
TTTTTATAGTTTTCTTTGTACAGGTCTTTTGTGTCCCTAGTAAGATATATTCCCAAGTATTATATTTTTTTGGTAGCTATTATAAATGGTATTGATTTTTTATTTCTTTTTAGCAATCTCTTTGCTGGTGTAGAGGAATCCAACTGAGCTTTGTATGTTGATCTTATATCCTCCCACTATGCTAAATCTCTCAATTAGTTCCAGTAGATTTTTGATTTAGTCTCTTGGATTTTCTAGGTATAGGATCATATCATCAGCATCAGCTGATCATTTGCATCAGCAAATAGTGATAGTTTAACTTCTTCCTTACCAATTTGGATGCCTTTGATTTCCCTTTCTTGTCTTATGGCCCTAGCTGGGACTTCCAGTACAAGTTGAATAAAAGTTGTGATAGGGAGCATCCTTGTCAGGTTCCTGTTCGCAAGAGGGATGGTTTCAGTCTCTTTCCATTGAGAATAATGTTGGCTGTTGGTTTTGTATAGTTGCCCTTTATTATGTTGAGGAATCTTCCTTCTATTCCTACTTTGCTGAGAGTTTTGATCAGGAATGGGTGTTGGATTTTATCAAATGCATTTTTTTGCATCAAATGATATGATCATGTGCATGTGGTTCTTCTCCTTTCTTTCATTTATGTGGTGGATGACGTTGATTGTTTTTCTAATGTGGAACCATCATTGCATACCTGATATGAACTCCGCTTCCTCATAATGAATGATTTTCTTTATATGTTGTTGCAGTCTGTTGGCTAGGATTTTGTTAAAGATTTTTGCATCTATATTCATGAGGATTATTGGTCTGTAGTTTTCCTTTTGACTGATGTCTTTGCCTGGTTTTGGTATCAAGGTTATGCTTGCTTCATAAAATGATTTAGGGAGGATTCCATCCTTTTCTATATTTTAGCATAGTTTGAGTAGGAATGGTGTCAGTTCTTCCCTGAATGTTTGGTAGAATTCTTTGGTTTTGATGAGTTTGATGATGATATATCTTGGTGAGTTTCTTTTGTAGTCTATCCTATTTGGGGTTCATTGGACTTCCTGAATAGATATATTCTCATCTTTCATCACATTAGGGAAGTTCTCCTCCAACAAATCTTGGACAATTTTCTCAGTGGTTTTATTATTCTCTTCCTGTTCTGGAATTCCAATGACATGTAGGTTATTCCTTTTGATGGTATTACACATGAACCTTAGGCCATCTTCCTTTTGTTTTGATCTTTTTTTTTTCTGATGAGTCCCTTTCCAAAGAACTATTCAAGTATTTGTCTTCTATTGGATCAATTCTACTCCTTTGCCCTTTCAATGTGTTATGTATTTCTGACAATTTAGTATTAATCTTCTGGATTTCTATCTGTAGATTTTGAATCATTTCTAATTTTCATTTATTTTGTCATTTTGTTCTTGTGTTTTTTTCCAAAATTCTTTTAGGGTTTTTTCTTTGTTTTCTTTGGTCTGTCTCTCAATCCTTTGAAGATACCTAAATATAATTCTTCTGAATTCTGTGTCAGAAAGTTCCAATGCTGCTTCTTCCTCAGTGATGTGTTCTGAGTC
The DNA here is from genome assembly GCF_000298275.1 of Orycteropus afer afer. Classification (NCBI taxonomy): domain Eukaryota; kingdom Metazoa; phylum Chordata; class Mammalia; order Tubulidentata; family Orycteropodidae; genus Orycteropus; species Orycteropus afer. The sequence goes on from NW_006921808.1 coordinate 3,531,214, forward strand.
TGTATACTACTCCCTTGTTTCTACCACTTTAGCTTGCTTGTTTGTGTGGACTGTGATTGTCTTGTGTCTCTGAGACATCATGGCTTTATTGTATTTTGATCTCTGTTAACTGTTTGTGAAGAGCATCCAAGAGTGAGTCAGGCTTTTCTTGGTGGTGGTTTATTCTTGGCCCGTTGGTGGAGAAGGAAGTGGTGGCTCTCACTCAGAAAGTGAAGGTGCAGGAGTTGTGGGTGTAGTTGTGTCATATGTGGACTGTTGTTGTCTTCCACTCTGTTAGACAAAAATAACAATTGAATATCCATCAAAAAAGTAAAAGCTAATGGACAAAAAAATACACCATGTTATCACACTGGAACATTAACTAAAAAAAAAGGGGGGGGATTAATAAGAAACAAGCGAACAAAAAAAACCCCTGATGTATCTGGATAGAGGGAAATAAGAGAAAAAAGGTAGAGAAAGAGAATAATGAATAATAAAATGGGAAAAAATGCAAAAAGAAAACAAGGAATGGGGTTAACTATGAGAAAGAAAGAAAAAATAAATTGCATCCAGGAACAGGGAAAAGAAAAAAAAGCTGAAAACTAGAACCTGGGAGGGGAAGAATAAACAATAATAGTAAAAAGGACAAAAGTAATAATAATAACAGTAGTTTTAAAACAGACAAAATCAAATAAACAGAAAAAAGAAAAAAAAATACATAGGTGCATGGTGGCACAGGGCACCTAGGCTCTGCCTGAACACACAGACTGGGATGGAATTCCTGCCATCCCAGAAATTGGGTGGAATTGAGGAATGGCCATATCTCTGTTCACCAAGAAGTTGTGCAGTATAAGATTAACAAGGGAGATGTCACACCTTTCCACTCATCCGGGTCCGGAATGTCCTTGGGGTTACTGGCAAGTGGAGCCTGTTCTTAAGTGCCTGGAATCTGGGTGAACACTGTTGCTTTAAATATCCAAAATGGTCAAGCCACTTGTAAACATTCAAAATTGCTGCACCCTCCAGACAGACAAAAGTCCACAGCTCAGCCCGCCGTCCCTTTCACTGTTTCCTCTTTCACTCCTCAGCCACCAGAGCAATCCTCTGTGCAATCCCTGGCTAGCAGGGTCAATTTTTAGGTTAATTCTTAGGTCCTACCACCACTCAGTAATATCCAAGCTGTGTGTGCCATCAGGATCACTGCCAGACCATAGCTCCATATATCTCCTTTTTGATGTTTTCATGGAAATTTTTCTGTAGTTGGAGTTTAGTCCATTTCTATACCCTTCCCTTCAAGGCTCAGGGGTCCAGGATTATCTTCTATATCTGTGTTAATTAGTTCCCCTTTTCTTTGTTGAAGAGAGTCTGTGCAGTCTTTCTGCCTGTTCTGCCATCTTACCAGAACTCCCTTCCATCTTCTTTTGATGTTTCTTGCATCATTCATTATTTTGTCCATGGCATCTTTCAATATTGCAACTTGAGACTTAAATGATTTCCTCAGTTCCTTCAGTTTGAGTAAAGCCAAGTGTGTTCTCCCCTTTTGTTTTTCTCACTCTAGGTATTTGCACATTTTATTATAATCATTGACTTTGTCTTCTTGAGTGGCTCTTTGAAATCTACTGTTCAGCTCTTTCATCCTGTCATTTCTTCCGTTTGCTTTAGCTATTCTCTGTTCAAGGGAAAATTCCAGAGTTTTATCTGACATCCATTTTGGATTTTTCTTCCTTTCCTATCTTTTTAATGACCCTTTGCTTTCTTCATGAATGATGTTCTTGATGTCATCCCACAATACCTCTGGTTTTCAGTCATTGGTGTTCAGTACATCAAATCTGTTCTTTAGATGCTCTCTAAATTCAGGAGGATATGGCCAAGGTTGTATTTTGGCTCTAGTGTAGTTATTTAATTGTCTTCAGCTTCAACTTGCACTTACATGTAAGCAGTTGATAATCTGTTCCACAATCAGCTCCTGGCCTTATTTGGGCTGAAGATATTGAGCTCCTCCATTGCGTCTTGTCATAGATTTACTCAGTCTAATTCCTGTGTACTCCATCTGGCAAAGTCCATAGGTTTAACCACTGTTTGTGTTGGAAAAAAATATTTGCAATGAATATGTCATTGTTGTTGCAAAATTTTATCATGCGATCTCCAGCATTATTACTATCACCAAGCCTATATTTTCCACTTACTGGTGATTATTTGTTTCCAATTTTGCATTCCAATCACCAGTGATAATCAACACTTCTTGAATGAATGTTTGGTCAATTTCAGGCTGCAGTAGTTGGTAAAATTTTCAATTTCCTCACCTTTGGCTTTGGTGGTTGGTACATAAATTTGAATAACAGTAGTATTAACTTGTTTTCCTTGTAAGTATATGCATATTATCCTATCACTGACAGTATTATGTACTTCAGAATAGATTTTGATACATTCTTTGTGATGATGCATGCCACAGTATTCCTCTTCAACTTGTCATTCCCGGAATAGTAGATCATATGATTGTCTAATTCAAAACATCCAAACCCAGTCCATTCAACTCACTATTGCCTAGGATATCGATATTTATGCATTCCATTTCATATTTGATAACTTCTAATTTTCCTAGATTCATACTTTTTACATTCTGTATTCTGATTATTAATGGATGTTTGCAGCTGTTTATTCTCATGGAAAGTCGTTCCACAACAGCAAATGGATGTCCCAAAAGCTTTCCTCTATCTACATCATTAAGGTCAGCTCTGCTCTGAGGAGGCAGATCTTCCCCAGTCATATTTTGAGTGCCTTCTGAGCTGAGGGACTCATCTTCTGACAGTATATCAGACAGTGTTTCAGGGATATTCTTAAAGTTTTCCAGTAATATATCATAGAGTGCTTCACTGCAATTCATGCGGTTTTTGCTGGACAATTTTTGAGAAGTGGATGACCTCTTCCTTCTTCTGAGTCTATCATATGCTGGAAGCTCCGCTGAAACCTGTGCACCATGGGTAACCTTGCTGGCATTTGAAATACCAGTGGCATAGCCTCTGGCCTCACAGCAACATGCAAGCCACCACAGTACAGCAAACTGACAGACAAGCTCATCTCCTTTACCTTTTTCAAAACCAGTCTGCTCACTTCCTTGTCTCCCTCAGCCTCTCTGAACCCACTGTACTGCCTTCTTTCTCTCCTTCCTGGTTCCTGGTTTCCTTCTCTGGCTGCTGGCTCTGAAACCCATCTCATGCCAACTCCTCTCTCTCTCCTTCCTGGAGATAGCACTTTAGTAGCTGATATGTACTATGCAGTAAAAAGAAAAGAAAAGAAAAAAAAAAAAAACAAGTGCTGGGGTGAGCTGCCTCAGGGCTCCTGTAATAAGCAGCAGTACTCTTTGCTGCAGAGCAAGTTCCAGCTATTTTTCTTACTGGATGATATTTGAATCCCAAAGAACTGGAGCCAAACTGTTTTTACTTATGCTTAGATTCACATCCAGCAGCTCCACAAGGTGCCTCCAGGACAAGAATAATTCATTAAGAAAAGCCTCATTGTGGACTAGGCTCTCAATCTCAGAGGAGGCTGCCTCTCTCTGCACTGTCCCACCTGCACTGCTGACCTGGTAAATGCTGTATCCTTTCCTGCCCCCCCTCCTTTCATCCATCCCAGGAGGAAAGGATGGCACCAAAAGGAGAGGCTTGTTGGACCACACCTGGCTGGGTGATGCACAGCTACAACTTCCTCTCCAGGACGTGGCAGAACTATATGACCTACTAAAAGGACCTGGAGGTGAAAGTGCAATTGCCCACAGCAAAGGGAGAAGCTTCTGTGTCTACACAGCTGCAACTACTCCCCTGTTTCTTCTTCTAGTCAGTGTAGACCATCCCTCAGTGCTTGGCTTGGGAGTATTTCTGGGTGGAACTATAAACCTAGGGACTTCATTCCTCAATGTAGGTGAGAATAAATATGAAAAAGTCAGTCTCCTTGTCCTGTGTTTAAAGGGTTTTACTTAACACAAGTGCTCTGGTGTGAGCATCTCATTGATTTCATCTAAGAGGTGACTGTGCTTCCAGTTCTGGCTCCAGAGCAACCCAGAGATCAGGGAGTCAGGGAGGAATGGGCAGATCCTGGGAGACCCCATCATTGCAAGCCATCAGTACCACTGAAGGTAGACATGTAAGGATACAAGATTGTGATACACTGGGTGGTAACAATCAGTGGATGAAAGAGGGAAGGCATTTTTATTTAGCATGTGGAAAATTAGACAATCATGCAGTTTATTATATTTACTGCAGCCTTAGGAAAGAAGTCTGGTTTGGCTGATGGAAGTCTGTCAATGATACAGACAAATGGTTTCTATCAAATATACTGTAGTGTGGGGAAGAACTTTTCATCATTGACTCATGAAGAAAGGACCTGGTAGCAAGGGCTACAAATTTTAAAGACATCTAAATGTTTCTCAAATGTGCTTTATCATAAGACTCGTTTGGGGTACTTGATTAAAACGCTTATGCTTGGGCCCCATACTCCTGATCTAACCAATCAGAATCTCTAGGGAAGGACCCTGGGAATTTGTGTCTTCAGCCAGCACAGTAAGTGATTCTTGTAAGATGGAGTTATGGTTCTCAACAGGGCTGCACATTAGGATTAATCAATAAGCTTTCAATAACTGCCAGTATCAGAATACACTTTCAGAGAATATGCTCAACATTGCTAAAAGCTTAAAATCTCCATAGGTGATTTCAATGTGTAGGTCAGGTTGTGGTCTTAATGTTGCCCTGAGAGAACAACTGCTGTGTAGATGGTTTGAATCAGAATCCTTCCCTTGTTCACCTGTGCCTCTGGATATCACTTGTGCATGCTGAGATTCAGTCAAAGGGATGATATTATAGGCCACCTCATAGGTCCTTTGGAAGGCTTAATGAGATAATGGATGTGAGAACCTCTTCAATAGATCTAAATTATGTAATGTAAGTTGTTGGGACTGCTGCTCCCTTTTTACCTGTTTCTGGACCCAGTTGTCCAGAGGCAATTAGCATCAGCCTAGGTAAGGAATGCAAAGGGCACTGGAAGGTTACCTTATCTTCAGTTGAGCCAGGCTTCTGCTTCTCCTGTCTTTTTGGTGCCTCCAGTAATGAGGAAGGAAGGCTCTGGGCAGGGAATCCACTTCAGTGCTGCCTTGTCCACCCCCCCCCCATTATCTTGACTTATTACATTGTAATAAATTGAACCATTCCTTTTCATTATTTCATATTTCAGGAGATTTATAGATTGTTCTAATGGCTGAAGAGGCTGTGATTAAAGAAGCAGCGTGCTAATGAATAAGGCTCTGCACAAAGTGTTTTAATTAATGCATGGCCCAGGGACTGTAAACCACTCAATGATAACAAACCTGCCCATTCAAAAGTGGAACTGATAATTTTCCACAGAACAGAAGCTGATGGGGACACCAGGAAGTTATTCAAGTGGTGATTAGGGCTAATAAAGTGAGTCTCCCTCCTCATCACTGCTAGGATCACTATAGCAGAGCAGCTTAACATGTATTTTTTTATTTATTTTCTGCAAAATAGTGTTTCTACTCTATACTGTCTGCTCCTGTTACCTGACTAACCTATGCCATGTCCCAGTGTCTCTGGACATTAGTATCATACTTGAGCTTTATGAAAGTTTACTTTGCCTTTGATGTACAAAGTAGAAGATTCCTGTCAACCTTCATAAAACTCATTTGATATGAGATAAATATTTTCAGCCTAAAATTCTCTCAGATCCTCAAGTGTCAGTTAGGACTAGTATATTTATGAAAGGCTTGAGAAAAAAGTAATTACATAAACCCAAAAGAATTGAAAAGTGGATTTCAGTTTTCACTCAGCACTCAATAAATACTGTTTCTTGACAAAGTAAGTCCAAATGCTGATGAGTAACACAATAATAACCTTTCTGTGCCCTTTTAATGATTTTAAATCAAACAGATATTTGTATATACATTGTACCATTGCACAATGTACATAGTAATTGTAGCCCAAGGTTGAAAACAACTGAATTGCACATCAGCAAATGAATGAATAAACAAAATGTGGTATATTCATATAATGGAATATTACTCAGCCATAAAGAGAAATGAAGTCCTGATAATATGCTACAACATGGATGAACATTGAAGAGTGAATACTAAGTGAAATGAGGGAGGTATAAAAGAACAAATACTGTATGATCTCAGTTATATGGAATTCCTAGAAAAGACAAATGAATAGAAACAGAAAGTGGATTAGTGGTTACCAAGGGCTAGGAGGAGAAGAATGGGAGATGTTTGCTTAATAAACCAAAACTAAACTCACTGCCATCGAGTTGGACTTGATAGGCTGACTCATAGCGACCCCTCCTTGGGTTTCTGAGGTGGTATTACTAAGGAAGTAGATTGCCCAACCTTCATTCCAAGGAGTGGCTGGTGGGTTGGAACTGCCAGCCTTCTGGTTAGTAGTCAAATGCCTTAGGCACTATGCCACCAGAGCTCCTTTATTCCTTAATAGGTACAGATTGTTGTACCTATTAATTATTACTTATTACCTACCAAGTTTTGTGGGATGATGAAAAAATCTTGGAAATAAATAATGGTAATGGTTGCACAACCTTTTGAGTATAATTAATGCCACTGAATTGTACACTTAAAATGGTTAAAATTGCAAATGTTGTATATATATTTTACCATAATAATAATAAAAAAATTCCGCTCTTTATTTTTTGTGGAATAATATCCTGCTGGCAGCTTGGCTTTGAGGAGTTTCATCTCCTCAGCTTCTCATTGTTAAGTGGGCTGACTTCCCAGTTTAGAGGTGCATGGGGGCTGGTGGGAACTACATAACATCTCCAGAGTAGCCCCTCAACCTGCTCCATCCATCTCACACTGCTCTGCATCTGAGGTTTCTCAGTAAGTGCTGTTTCTTGTCAAATTCAGAGCAAAGGGTGACTAGTAACACAATAACCTTTCTCTGTACTTTTAATGGTTTCTTGTCAGGATGTGATGTTTGGAAACATGGAAATATTGTGATAAGATGATGTTGCAGTGAGTTGATAACTGTGATGTTTTCTGCCATGAAGCAAAGTATTATTAGTAGTATAATGCCTTTGATGTACAAAGTATAATAATAATAATTCTAGTAACAAAAGAAATGCAGCCATAATAAGATTAAATCACAGCAAACAGAATGATTTGAGGAAAAATGTTGATAATGAAGTGGGACTTATGGAATTAACTGTTCCATTTAGCAGACATATCACCAGAACCAGTGCGTGAAATAATGGAATCATGTGTGTGACTGATCACAGAGCTGAACTAGATGTGGGAACTGGGGAACAACAATGTGCATTCCATTATCATCTGTGACAGTTTATAAGATATTTCTAGATACTTGCTGTGTAACCTGGACAGTTTTCTTTCAGCAAGAAGTTATTGTTTCTGTCCTTATACATTCAGGAACTCCCCCAGTGTGAAGATCAGCCTCAGAACCAGTTTCTAAAGACATTAGAGTCTCCCATTCAGGAGGAGCAATGCCACTTTCTAGTTAGATTGGTCTGAGCTACAGAAACAAGAAGCTAATTTTACTTCTCTTCCTTTTTCCTTGATGTGTTCTGCCCCAAGCCCTTTGTCCATCCCCATAGTTCACAGCTGTGATGTTGGTTACTTCTGTGTTGCTCCAAGTTCAGCAGATCCATGATGTCACTGTTCACTTCCTTGTCTTGTTCTCTAGAATTTTCTTTTCTTTCTGTGATGAATCCTCTGAGCTGTGCTGCATACCCCTTGTCAAGGTTGCCTCCACTCTGTAGTCAAGAGTATACCTTTGTTCAACTAAAGAAGGCAGCTGGAATGCTTATATAAAAACTAAAGTTTTAATAAATACCAAGAAGAAAGGTGAGGATGAGTCAGAGAATTATTTTTAATGTGATGTAGTAAGGACACATTAAACCCAGAAATAATCATAATATTAATATGTTGTAATTTTTAGAAGTTTTCTACCAAATGTTCAGAGACTGTTCTCAAGTTATTTATCAACTTTTCATATTATGTCCATTTGATATCTGCAGGAACTTAGGCACCTAGAGGCTATGCAACTGAACATGTCACATTGCTTCAGTAGAGGCAAAAAAATGAAACTACAGGTAGATGTTTGTTTACTAGTGGGATTCTGCTGCTGTGGAGAATGCAACATCATCAATCTCAGATTTTTGGTAAGCAATTCTTACTTAAATAATTGCTGGGCTTTTTATGACCAGGATTGGGAGGAACCCAAGACTGAAACCTGGCAAAGAAGGACAATGGGCAGAACTGTGTAATTTTCAGTATAATTATCCTAGATCTTGCAATATCCCCATTGCAAAAATGGCGAGGAGGCCACATGTTCTGACCTCCTCTAATCTCACAAGAGGAAGACAGGATTACCAGCAGTAACCCAAGGCCTATTACTGCAAGGCCAAACATGCTGCCTCCCTCCAGCCCTTTCACAAGCCGTTCCTCCCAAAGC
>NW_006921808.1:3540092-3545433 GCF_000298275.1 Orycteropus afer afer
CTCCAGGTGGACACCTTCAGCAATCAGGAGCTCCTCAGTTGCTCATAGCAAATCCCACCTTGGAGTTTACAAAGACTTATGGGTAGAAAAGCCACACAAAGTAATTTACTATACCACACCCATCCAAGGCTGCTATCTTCCCAGGCTTTATAGTTTTGGAATAAGACCGAGGAGAGTGTATTCTATTGGGAAATAGAATAGAATTCATTTCTAAATAACTCATTAATTTTAATTTTTTTTTAATCTTGGAGAGTGCCATGTACACAACCTACATAAATATTGAGAATAGCACAAAAGAGAAATGTTTTATATAGTAGAATATGGAACATGGACCATCCAATTTTACATTAGAAATGAGGTAAGTGGTTTTTCAGCCCACGTCCTACCTCCAGGAAACTACTTGGATTCAAATATGAGGAAGGAACTGGCTGGGGAAAAATTGGTATAATGCATGAGGACTCAATACAAAAGACTAGCTTTCTTCTTCTCCCAAACAGTATTGGGTCCTGAGGACTAACGGAAAAAAGAAGAAAAGAAGAGTGAAATTCATTTGTGGTGCCATACCTGCTTCAGTGACACCAACTTGGTAGAAGCAACTCTTGGTAACTGAGATTTTCTAGGGAGAAATAGAAATGTGTTTTTTGTTGTTTAATTTACATATGCTGAGGATTTCAGGCAAGATGGTGGAATAGGCAGCCAAGCTACACAAACTCTCTGCAACAAAGTTATGTGAAACCAATTGACACTGATATAGAAGATGATCCTATAACCCTGACCTTTGAAGGAAAGGATAAAGAAGTAGACTGAATACCAGCTAGTAGAAGAAACTGAATGAAACAGTGAGTAAGTAGAAAAATGGAGTGATGGACTGCCAGCTGTCCTGAAGGACAGCCATTTTGAATGTTTCCTTGTAGCATCCAACAAATCAGCTCTGCTCACCAAGGATTACATGGGAAAAGACTGCCTTGGTGTCTGACAAACAAAGGAAATCAGTGACAGAGGAGACAAACAGACCTGTGGACTGCCAGAGGCTGTCCAAAGCGTTCAGCCATTTTGAATATATGCAGGTGGGGTCCTTATCTGGATAGTAACCTAAGAATAGGCTTCACTTGCCAACAACAATGCAGGTGTTCTGGTTACTTAGAGCTGCTCTGACACAAATGGGATGGCCTTAACAAACAGAAATTTATTCTCTCAGTTTTGAGGCTTTAAGTCCAAGTTCAATGTGCCAAGCTCTCTAGGGGCTGTGTGAAAGCCCCTTGACCTTGGGCTTCAGCTCTGTCTCATGCTCCTGGCCCACTGAGGCTAGAGGCATCTCTTCACTCACATAACCACTGGCTGCTGAGGCTAATAAACCCAAGGTCAACAAATAAAATGGCACAGTCCCGATATTACCAAATGACACAGCACGCCATTGATTTAAGCCCATTGAAAGTCCCAAGGTCAGCAGAGCATGGCAGGGTGCTGAACAACAACATGGCTATATGTACAGGAAGCAGACCACATCCTTAAAGCAGCTACTCAGCTGCTAGTGGTAGATCCCACCATTGAGTTGACTGCCAGTCTCGTCATGGGGATTAACTACCATCAGCTGCCCAGCCACTTAACGAAGCCCAGGCAAGTTGACACACAAACATAACCACTGCAGTAGGCAATCTCATTGGAGGCTGATGACTAAACAGATGCAATATCCCCCTTGTTATTCTTATAACCCATATCCTCTTGATGAACAGGTGTGTGGCCATACCCTACTTCCAGCCACCTTCTAGACAAGCAGGAATTCCATCCCAGTCTGTGCCCTGATACAGCCTTGATGTCCTGCTGTGTTCCCCACAGTTTTGTTTTTACATTATTATTATTATTATTTTTATTTTTAAATATTCCTACTCCTTTTTTTTTCCTCTCTTTCTTATACTTGGTTCTTTTTTTGAGCATGTTGTTTTGTCTCTCCTTTTTTTCACTTTGCTTTTTCTGTCCCTACTTTGTTCTTTCATTTGGTTCTTCCCATCCCTTGTTTTTCCTTTTGCAGTTTTTCTATTTTCCTTTATTTTTCTCTTACTCTTGTTTTTTTTTTTCTTTCATTTTTCCCACCCCAGGTATTACGGCAGTTTTTCCCCCATTTTCTCATTGTCTTTCTTTTATCCTTTTTCAATATATTCTAAAATTTTTTCTTCTCATTTATTACATTCCTATTTTTATGTGTGATTTTTCCTGTTTGTTTATGTGCTTTAAGTTTTTTGTTCTATTTTTATCATTTTATTTTTTTATTTTTTAATTGTGATTTGGGTGAAAGTTTACAGAGCAAATTTCCATAGAGCAATTCACACCCACTTTGTCTCATGATATTGACTACAATTTACCCAAATGCAAAAGCTCCCCTCCCACTTCCTCCCAATAGTTACCTCTTCCCTGTGTCCATCCCTCCATGCACTCCTGCCTCCTGAGCTGTCTTACTGTGCATACAGAGCCCTTCTATTCTCCCATGATTGTTCCCTCCAAGGAGTGTATCTACCTCAGGTAAAATTTTTTGATGATTTTTAAATTATATTTATTTATTTAGTCTAACTGAGTGGGAGGGAACAACATTCACACACAATACAACCATACTTGCACAATCTATAGCCCCATCCACTTAGTGAGTGCCACCATTTGCTTTTGCACCAACTGACCAATGATAGACAGCAGCCAATAACAGCTCAACTCACCCTCAACTGCTCATTATGAACAGTTAACAGAGACCTGTGCACAAACTGTCATTCTCTATCACACCCAGCAGGAGACAGGTAGTGAGTGCCCACATACTAACAACTAGAGAGCAGAGGAGCACAGTACCCTGCTCACACATAAAATAAAGAAAAAAGGTTTTTTTGCTTGAATCACACAGACAAAAATGAAACATAAATACAATAATACCACAATATCTCAGGGACAATAACCCATCACAGTCCACACAAAAAAGCAAGATAAAGTAATAGAAACACGGGACCAGGATACATACCCAGAAAACGTCCCTGAAGAGGAAGCATCATTAGAACACCCTGATAAGGAATTCAAAATAATTATATTTAGGTGCCTTCAACAGATTGAGACACCTATCCAGAAAAACACTGAAAAAATCAAAGAGAACTCTGACAAAATTAAGGAAAACACAAACAAAACTCTAGAACAATTTAGGAAAACAATACAGGAACAAATGGACAAAATTAAAGAAAAATTAGAAATGATAAAACACAACAAATAGAAACTCAGAAGATTAATACTAAGATTTCAGAAATAGATAAGACATTAAGTGAGCAAAAGAGTAAAATAAAATAATTGGAAAGCAGAATTAATGAGATTGAAGGCAAATATCTCAATATTACTCTTTTAAGGGATCATTCATACAAAAGATCAAAAGAAAATGAAGAAAGACTAAGATTCATGAGGGATACCATCAAGAGGAATAACCTATATATAATAGGAAATCCAAAACAAAACAGACAGACAAAACCACAGAGAAAATTGTTGATTTCTTGGAAGAGAATTTCCCTAATATGATGAAAACAAGAATATATCCATTCAAGAAGATCAATGAACCATAAACAGATAGGCATACCACCCCAGAAAAAAAAAAAAAAAATCACCAAGACACATCATCAAACTCATCAAAACCAAAGACAAAGCATGAATCCTGAAAGCAGCACAGGAAAAATGAAAAGCGTGACTGATATGATTTCTTATTAGAAACCATGCAAGTTAGAAGGCAATAGGAAAATAATTATAAAAAACAGAAAGAAAAAAATTTCCAACCAAGGATTTTATACCCACAAAATTGTCTCTGAAATATGATGGTGAAATTGGGACATTTCCTTATAAGCAGATATTATGGGATTTTGTAAAAACCAGACCAACCTTACAAAAGATGCCAAAGGGAGTTCTCCAGACAGAGAATCAGCATCAGCAAACAACAACTAATGATAAATATGGTGATATAACCTAAAAACCAACACTGTTACAGAATATACAAACTAAAATAAGCTTATTGTTGTTGTTGTTATGTGCCATAGAGTCAGACCCAACTCATAGTGACCCTCCTTGGTTTCCGAGGCAGTATCACTTCAGAAGTAGTTTGCCCCATCTTCCGAGGAGTGGCTGGTGGGTTTGAACAACCAGCCTTCTGGTTAGCAGTCAAGTACCTTAGGCATTATGCTACCAGAGCTCCCAAAAATTATAAAATAAGCTTATAAGACTATAAAGAGAGAGCCAAAGACATCAATTGGTAAATTAGGACAAATATAAACCAAAAAGAGAGAATGAATAGTGTAGTTATCAAACTTATAAATGCGGAGGAAGAGAACACAATTTGTGAGATAAAACAGACTATTTTGAACTTGAAAAGAAAACAATAAATCACAGGGTAACCTCAAAGGAAAATGATAAACCTTCACATCAAAATAAGAGGACAAGCACAAAAATTTAGCAAACACTAAAACAATAGCAATGAAGGAGATGCTAACATGATTCATAAATAAAATGAGGTTAGCACAGAAAATTATTGGAACAAAGAAATTATCAATGCAATGAAAAACACACACAACAAATGATATTAAAAATCATATTTGTATATAATTACACTGAATGCAAATAGATTAAATGTACCACTAAAGATATGGAGAGTGGTAGACTGGATAAGAAAGCATGACCTACCAATATTCTGTCTACAAGATAGTCACCTAAGACACAAAGAAAAAAAGAGGGTAAAAATCAAAGTTTGGATAAAATACACTTTAAGACAAAAAATGATCACAAAAGACAAGGAAGGACATGATGTAATGATTAAAGGATCAACTGAACAACAGGACATGACCATAATAAATATCTATAAATCCTATGAAAAAGCCCCAAAATACATAAATCAGACTTTAACAGAATTGAAAAGACAGATAGATGAATCCACATTAATTGTAGGAGACTTTAATATACCACTTTCAATAAAAGATAGAACTGGAAAGAAACTCAAACATAGATGCAGAAGAACTAAATAATATGATCAACCAAATTGAGCTTATAAACATCTACCATAGCACTTCACCCAACAACAGTATAACATACATTCTTTTCCAGTGTACATTGAGCAGTCTCCAGTATAAACCATATGTTAGGCCCCAAAGCAAGCCTCAATAAATTTATTGTGATGTGAAAGTTTATCATTTTTCTTTGAGGTTATCCTATGATTTATAATTTTATCCCCGAGTTTAGAACAGTCCATAGTATTTCGCAACTCTTTTAACTTTCTCACCATTTAGAAGTTCTGTAACTACACAGTCTTTTCCCTCTTTTTGTTTGTAGTTGTCCTCACTTG
>NW_006921808.1:3546260-3556428 GCF_000298275.1 Orycteropus afer afer
TTGGTTTGTCTCTCAGTTCTTTGAAGATACCTAAAGATAATTCTTTTGAATTCCTTATCAGAGAGTTCCAATGCTACCTCTTCCTCAGGGATGTGTTCTGGGTCTGTATCTTGTTCCCTTGTTTCTACCACTTTGTCCTGCTTCTTTGTGTGGACAGTGATGGTCTGTTTTTTCCAAGGCATCGTGGCACTGTTGTATTTAGATCTCTGTTAACTGTTTGTGAAGAGCAGCCAAGGGTGATTCAGGCTCTTCTTGTTTTTTATCATTGGTCGATTGCTGGAGAAGGAGGTAGTGGCTCTTGCTCAGTAACTGAAGTTGCAGGAGGTGTGGGTGTAGTTGTGTCTTATGGGGACTGTTGTCTCCCACTCAGTTAGACAAAAATTACAATTGGATAACTATCAAAAAACTAAAAGCACATGGACAAAAACCACACCATTTATTCATATAGGATCAATAGCCAAAAAAAAGAAAAAAGGGAAAAAGAAGAAGAAAAAACAAGAAAACCTCTAATATCTGGGGATAGGGTACTAAGAGAGAAAAAGTAGAGAAGGAGAATAATGAAGGGAAAAAAATGGGAAAAATGCAAAAAAGAAAACACGGAATGAGTTTAACCCTGAGAAAAAAGGGGGGGAGAACCTCCTTAAAAAAAAAAAAAAAAAATCAACCAGGAGCAGGGAAAAGAAAAAGTGCTAAAAACTAGGACCTGGTAGGGGAAGATTAAAAATAATAATAAAAGGGACAAAAGTATTAATAATATTAATTGTTTTAAAACAGACAAATACAAGCAGACTAATCACCATAAAAAAGAAAGCAAAAAAGAAAAAATTTAAAATTAAATAAAAAAGAATAATAATAAAAAAAGAATCAGTGGAGGACAAGGCAGGGCACCCAGGCTCTGTCTGAGCACACAGACTTTGATGGAGTTTCTGTGGGCCCAGAAGGTAGGTGGGAGTGGGGATGGCTGCACCTCTGTTCACAAAGCAGGTGTAGGGTATAAGAGTAACAAGAGGAATGTCGTACCTTTTCAGTCTTGTGGGTCCAGAGTGTCCTTGGAGTTGCTGGAAAGCAGAATGTGTTCTCAAGCCCCAGGAATCTGTCAGAGTGCTGTCTCTTTAAATAACCAAAATAGTCAAGCCACTTTTAATCCTTCAAAATGGTGGCACCCTCCGGACCAGAAAAAGTGTACAGCTCAGCCTGCCTTTCTTTTCACCTTCTCCGTTTAGTCCCCAGCCACTGTGTACAGTCCTCTGTGCAGTCCCTGGCTAGCAGGGCTGGTTTTTTGGTTAATTCTTAGGTCCTACCACCACTCAGGAATCTCCAAGCTATCTGTGCCATCAAGATTGCTCAGGATCGCTGCCAGACTGCAACTCTGTATGTCTCCTTTTTTTGGTATTTTCATGCAAATTCTTCTGCTAGTTGGGATTTAGTGCACTTGTATATCCTTCCCTTCAAGGCTCAGGGGCCCAGGATTATCTTCTGTATCTGTGTTAATTCGTTTCCCTTTTCTTTGTTGAAGAGTGTCTGTGCAGTCTTTCTGCCTAGTCTGCCATCTTGCCAGTTTCCAAGCCTCAATAAGTTTAAAAACATTGAAATACTGCAAAACATTTTCTAAGATCATAATGCCATAAAATTAGACATCAACACTAGGAAGAGCAATGGAAAAAGGGCAATTGAGTGGAAACTGAATAACACCCTCCTCAAAAGTAACTGGGTATAGAAGAAATAAAAAAAATTAAATTATAAAATTATTTGAATAAAATGAGAATGAAAACACAATATACCAAAATCTATGTGACACAGCAAAAGCAGTGATCAGAGGACAATTTATACTAATAGATGCACACATCAAAGAAGAAGAAAGACCCAAAGTCAATGCTTCAATCCAAAATCTCCAGCAATTAGAAAAAGAGCAACAAGAAAAGCCTACAGTCCCCAGAAGAAAATAAATAATAAAGATTCAAGCAGAAATAAATGTAACAGAAAATAAAGACAACAGAACAAACAAATCAATAAGACTAGAATTTGGTTCTTTGAAAAGATTAATAAAACCAAAAAAAAATGGCAAACTTAACAAAGGAAAAGAAGGAAAAGATTCAAATAACACAAATAACAAATTAAATTAATGACATCACAACAGAACCAATAGAAATAAATAAAATAGTATCAGGATACTTTGAAAATCTGTACTCCAACAAATTTGAAATCCTAGAAGAAATAGACAGATTTCTAGAAATACACTACTTACTTACACTCACAGAGACTGAGGTAAAAAAAAAAAAAAAAAAAGAACAGAAATTACCAACAACAAAAAATTCTAGCCCAGATGGTTTCACTGGAGAATTCTACCAGTCATTCAGAGAAAAGCTGACACCAATCCTACTCAAACTATTCCAGAACATGGAAAAGGATGGAATCCTCCCTAACTCATTTTATGAAGCAAACATAACCCTGATACCAAAACCAGGCAAAAACACCACTATAAAGGAAAAACGACAGACCAATATTCCTCATGAATATAGATGCAAAAATCTTCAACAAAATCCTAGCCAATAGACTCCAACAACATAGCAAAAAAAATAATACATTATGACCAAGTGGGCATCAGCCCAGGTATGCAAGGATGGTTCAACATTAGAAAAACAATCAACATCATCCATCACATAAATAAAACAAGGAAAAGAACCATATGATCATATTAATCGATGCAGAAAAAGCATTTGATAAAATCCAACACCCATTCCTGACAAAAAAACTCTCAGCAAAATAGGAATATATGTGCAATTCCTCAACATAATAAAGGGCATATATATAAAATCAACAGCCAACATTATTCTCAGTGAAGAGAGGCTGAAAGCATTCCCCTTGTGAACAAGAACCAGAAAAGGATGCCTTCTATCACTACTTTTGAACACTGTACTGGAAGTCCTAGTCAGGGCAATAAGGCAAGAAAGGGAAATCAAAGGCATTCAGATTTGTAAGGAAGAAATCAAAATATCCCTATTTGCTGATGATATGATCCTATACACAGAAAACCCAAGATTCAGCAAGAAAACTGAAATTTATTGATAGATTTAGTATAGTGGCAGGATGCAAGATCAATGTACAAAAATCACTTGGATTCCTCCACATCAGAAAAGAGATCTCTGGAAAGGAAATAAGGAAACAATACCATATACAATAAGTACCAAAAAGATATGATACTTAGGAATAAATCTTACCAGGAACACAAAAGATGTATAGTATGGGAACATACCATGCTCATGGATAGGAAGATTGAACATTGTGAAAATGTCACTATTACCCACAGTAGTCTATACATTCAATGCAATTCCAATCCATATTCCTTCTTTAAAAACAAGGAAAAAACAATTACTAATTTTATATGGAAAGAAAAGAGACCGGATAAACAAAGCACTACAGAAGAAGAAGAAAGTAGGAGGTCTCACACTCCCTGATCTCAACACCTACTATGCAGCCACAGTAGTCAAAATGGCCTGGTACTGGTACAATGACAGACACATAGACCAGTGGAACAACATTGAGAACCCAGAAATAGATACATCTACCCGTGGTCAGCTGATCTTTGACAAAGAGCTGAAATCCATTAAATAGGGACAAGATAGTCTTTTATTTTTATTTATTTATTTATTTTTTAACAAATAATGCTGGCAAAACTGGTTATCCATTTACAGAAAAATGAAACAAGATCCATACCTCACACCATACACAAAAACTAACTCCAGATGGATCAAAGATTAAATGTGAAACCTAAATCTATAAAGTTCATCAAAGACAAAATAGAAGCAACTTTGAAGACCCTAACTTATGACATAAATAAACTTTCAAACATAACCCAAAGTGCAAAACAGCAGGAGATAAATTAGGTAACTTAGACCTTTTAAAAATGAAGTTCTTTTTTTCTTTTTTTTAAATTGTGATTTGGGTGAAAATTTACAGAGCAAATTCACTTTCCATACAGCAGTTCCATACACTTTGTCTCATGACATTGACTACAATTCACCACAATGCAACAGCTTCCCTCCCACTTCCTCTCAACAGTCACCTCTTCCCTGTGTCCATCCCTGCATGTACCCTTGCCCTCTGAGCTATCTTCCTGTGCATAAACAGCCCTTTTTCCTCCCATGATTGTTCTCTCCAAGGAGAGTATCTACCACAGGTAAATGTTCATCTCCTAGCCTGTCTTTTGTTTGGCTGGAAGCCACAGGTGTGAGTTCAATTCCAGACCAGAAGGGCAGCTAGGGGCCATAGTCTCAGTGGTTCCACCAGGCTCTATCAGACCAGCAAAACTGGTCCCCATTTTTTTTTTCCCCAAATGATTTTGAGTTTTGTTCCACATTGTTCTCCCTCTCTATCCAGGATCTCCTACATAGATCCCTCTCAGAGTGGTTGACAGTGGTAGCCTGACAGTATCTAGTCCTTCTGGTCTCATAGTTGTATAGGCTGCAGATCGCATGGTATACCGGTCACTAGGACTAATTATTTCCAAGAATCTTTGGTTTTCTTCATTCTTTGCTCTAGACGAGGAGAAACCTACTCTTGTATCTAGATAACTGCTTGCAAGCTTTTTAGATCCCAGTTGCTACTTGTCAGATAGGAAGTGGAACAATGTTTTGTGTAGTATGTTATGCCAATTGAGCTTGATGTCCCCTGTGACAATGGTCCTGGGCCCACAATTTCAACTACTCGGTCCATCTGGATAGCTGGCTCTGACCAAGAAGTGACTACAAACTTGTCCCTAGTAGTTCTACTATACACCTGGGAATTCAGATCATACAAATACACTTACGGGACCATTGTCTGCCAACCCTATACATGGTCTTAGGTACACTTCCTGCTTCATAGACATACCTAATAGTTCAGCCTGTCCACCCATCCATCCACCCATATACCCATGTTTATCTTCACTGAAAACACAGTATTGTATGTGCAAAAGGGTTCATCTTTGTTGTCTGTACCTCCCATGTACCTTTCTATGTCTTTCTCTTCCTCAATGCCACCATGTTGATCACTCACATTTGGTATATTGTCCTTCTCTTCACCCAAATCAATACTTATCTATACCTATCTAATATTGTTCCTTCCAATCCCCTCCCACCCCTGGTAAGCAACAAAGAAAATTTCCTTCCATAGATAAACCTTTCTTTGACTTTTACAATAACAGACTAATATATTTGTCCTTCCGTGATTGACTTATTTCACTCAGCATAATGTCCTCCAAGTTCATCCACAGTATGTGGTGTTTTGCAGGTTTTAGGTTATTCTTTAGGGTTGCATAGTATTTCCTTGTGTGTATGTACCATAGTTTGGTTATCTATTCCTCAGTTGATGGACACCTAGGTTGTTTCCATCTTTTGGCTATTGTAAATAGTGCTGCTATGAACATGGGTGTGCATTTATCTGTTCTTGTCATGGCTCTCACTTCTTTAGGGTGTATATCTAGTAATGGAATGGCTGGGTCAAATGGTATTTCTAATTCCAACTTTTTAAGGATTCATCATACTGCTTTCCACAGTGGTTGTACCATTTTACAGTCCCACCAGCAGTGTATGAGAGTCCCAATCTCTCCACATCCTTGCCAGCATTTGGTATTTTATGTCTCATTGAACTTTGCTACTAGTGCTAGAGCAAGATGGTATCTCATTGTTGTTTTGATTTGCATCTCTCTAATGGCTAATGATCATGAGCAATTTCTTCATATGTTTGTTGGCTGCCTGAATATCCTCCTTGGTTAAGTGTCTATTTATGTCTTCTGCCCATTTTTTGATTGGGTTATTTGTCTTTTTGTTTTGAGGTGTTGGAGTTTTCTATAAATTCTAGAGATAATTCCCTTGTCAGATATGGCATTGCCAAATAGTTTTTCCCAATCTGTAGGTTGTTTGACTCTTTTGGAGAAGTCTTTGGAAGCACATACAAATTTGATTTTTAGAAGGTCCAATTCATCTAGTTTCTCTTCTGCTGTTTGTGCATTTTGAGTTATGCTTGATAGTCTGTTTATGCCATATATTATGGCCCCTAAATTTGCCCTTTGTTTTTCCTTGAGGAACTCTATGGTTTTAGAGTTCACGTTTAAATCTTTGATCCATCTGGAGTTCGTTTTTGTGTATGGTGTGAGGTACACATCTTGTTTCATTTTTCTGCAAATGGATATCCAGTTTTGCCAGCACCATTTACTAAACAAACATTCTCCTCCCCATTTAATGGATTTCAGCCCTTTGTCGAAGATCAGCTGACCATAGGTCGATGGATCAGTTTCTGGGTTCTCAGTTCTATTTCATTGCTCTTTGTGTCTATCATTGTAACAATACCAGGCCGTTTTGACTACTGGGGCTGTCTAATAGGTTTTGAGTCATCTGTCAGTCTGAGACCTCCTACTTTGTTCTTCTTATCTGAGGTCTCTTTCCTTTCCATATAAAGTTAGTGATTTGTTTTTCCAAATCCTTAAAAAATGTTGATGGGATCTGGATTGGGATTGCATTGAATGTATAGATTGCTTTGGGTAGAATTGACATTTTCACAATGTTCAATCTTTCTATCCATGAGCATGGTATGTTCTTCCATTTATGCAGATCTCTTATGGTTTCTGGAAGTTATATTTTATAGTTTTTTTTGTACGTGTCTTTTGTGTCCCTGGTAAGATTTTTTCCCAAGTATTTTATTTTTGTGATATTGATTTCCTTATTTCTTTTTCAGCAATCTCTTTGCTGATGTAGAGGAATCCAACTGATATTTGGATGTTGATCTGTTTCCTGCCATGATGCTAAATCTCTCAAGTACTTCCAGCAGACTTTTGACTGAGGCTCTTGGGCTTTCTAGATATAGGATCCTATTATCAGCAAATAAGGATAGTTTGACTTCTTCCTTACCAATTTGGATGTATTCGATTTCCCTTTCTTGCCTTCTGGTCCTGGCTAAGACTTCCAGTACAATGTTGAATAGAGGTGGTGATAGAGGGCATCCTTTTCTGGTTCCTGTTCAGAAGAGGAATAGTTTCAGTCTCTCTTCATTGAGTATAATCTTGGCTCTTGGTTTTGCATGTTGTTATTGTTGTTGTTGTTATGTGCCATCAAGTCAAACCTGACTCACAGTGACCCCTCCTTGGGTTTCCAAGGCAGTATCACTGCGGAAGTAGATTTTGCATAAATGTCCTTTATTATTTTGAGTAATGTCCATTGTATTCTTATTTTGCTGAGAGTTTTGGTCAGGAATGGGTGTTGGATTTTATCAAATGTCTTTTCTGCATCAATTGATATGGTCAAGTGGTTCTTCTCTTTGGTTTATTTATGTGGTGGATAGTGTTGATTGTTTTCTAATGTTGAACCATCCTTGCATACCTGACATGAACCCCACTTTGTCATAATGAATGATTTTCTTGATATGTTGTTAGAGTATATTGGCTATGACTGTGTTGAATACTTTTGCATCTATATTCATGAGGGGTATTGGTCTGTAGTTTTTCTTTTGAGTGATGTCTTTGCCTTGTTTTGGTATCAAGGATATGTTTGCTTTATAAAATGAGTTAGGCAGGATTCCATCATTTTCTCTGTTTTGGAATAGTTTGAGTAGGAATGCTATCAGTTCTTCCCTGAATGTTTGGTAGAATTCTCTGGTGAAACTGTCTGGGCCAGGACTTTTTTCTGTTGATAAATTTTGATGACTTGTTCAATTTCTTCTTTTGTGATGGACTATTCAATTTTTCCACATCACTCTGTGTTAGTTTAGGTAAGTGGTGTGTTTCTAGATATCTCTCTGTTTCTTCTAGATTTTCAAATTTGTTGGAGTACAGCTCTTCATAGTATCCTAATATTATTCTTTTTATTTCAGTTGGTTCTGTTGTGATGTCACCCATTTTGTTTCTTATTCATGTTATTTGTATTCTCTCCCTCTTTTCCTTTGTTCACTTTGTCAGTGGTTTGTCAATTTTATCAGTCTTTTCAAAACACCAACTTCTGGTCTTGTTGATTTTTTTTTTATTGCCCTTCTATTTTCTGTTTCATTGATTTTTGCTCAAATCTTTATTATTTCCTTTCTTCTGGTGACTGTAGGCTTTTCTGGCTGTCCTTTTTCTAATTGTTGGAAATGTGGTTTAAAATTTGATTTTGGCTCTTCCTTTTTTTTTTTTTTTTTGGATGTGTGCATTTACTGCTGTAAATTGGCCTCTGATCACTGCTTTTGCTGTGTCCCAAAAATGTTGGTATGTTGTGTTTCCATTCTCATTTGATTCAAGAAATTTTTTAATTTTAATTTTTATTTCTTAAGGAAGGTGTTATTCAGTTTCCATGTGTTTACTCTTTTTCCATTGATCTTCCTAGTGTTGATTTCTAATTTGATAGTATTATGATCTGAGAAAATGCTTTGCAATATTTCAGCATGTTTAAATTTATTAAGGCTTGCTTTATGACCTCATCTTTGGTCTATCATGGAAAATGTTCCATGTGCACTGGAAAAGAATGTATATTGTGCTGTTGTTGGGTGAAGTACTTGGTAGATATCTTTATGTTCAAGTTGTTGGATTTTATTGTTTAATTCTTCTGCATCTTTGTTGTGTTTCCTTCCACTTGTTCTATCTTTCAATGAAAGTGGTGTATTAAAGTCTTCCACTATAACTCTGGAGTGATCTATTTGACTTTTCAACTCTTTTAAAGTCTGATTTATGTATATTTAGGTCCACAGATATTTATTGTGGTTATGTCTTCATGTTCAATTGACATTTAACCATTATATAATGTTCTTCCTTGTCTCATATGGTGGTTTTTGTCTTAAAGTCAATTTGATCAGAAATTAATATTGCCACTCCTGCTCTCTTACAATTGCCATTTGCTTGATATATCTTTTTCCAACCTTTGATTTTTAGTCAATTTTTGTCTTTGTCTCTAAGGTGTGTCTCTTGTAGACAGCATATTGATGGGTTTTGTTTTCTTATCCAATCTGCAACTCTCCGTCTCTTGAGTGGTGCATTTAATCCATTACCATCCAGTGTAATTATTGACAAGTAGGAATTTGTTGCTGTCATTTTGGTATGTGTTTTTCATGGTGTCCCTGGTTTCTTTGTTCCATATTATTTTCTGTGCTGAGCTCATTATGTTTATGGATCATGTTATCATTTCCTTTGTTGCTGTTGTTTTAGTATTTGCTATGAATGTACTTCCCTTTTTTATTTTGATGCAAAGGTTTATTAATTTTCTTTGAGGTTACCCTGTGATTTATAATTTTCTCCCCTAGATTAGAACAGTCCATTCTATCTTGCAACTCTCTTGACTTCCTCATCATTTAGAAGTTCTGTAACTACACAGTCTTTTCCCTCTTTTTGTTTGTAGTTGTCCTCACTTGCCAATTGATGTCTCTGGTTCCCTGTTTATAATCTTGTAAGCTCATTTTACTTTGGATATGTCCATAGCTGTGGTTTCTGGGTTATGTCATCTTGTATATTAATGGTCAGTTGTTATTTGCTATTTTTGGTTCTCTGTTCAAAGGACTCCCTTTAGTATCTCTTGTAAGGTTGGTCTGGTTTTAACAAATTCCCTTAATTTCTGCTTATCTGGAAATCTAATTTCACCATCATATTTGTGGGACAGTTTTGCTAGGTATGTAATTCTTGGTTGAAAATTTTTCTCTTTCAGGGTTTTGTATATATCATCCCATTGCCTTTTCTCCTGCATGGTATCTGCTGAGAAATCAGTGCTTATTCTTACTGGTTGTCTTTGTAAGTACCTTTTCATTTTTCACATGTTGCTTTAAGGATTCTTTGTCCTTGGTTTTGAAGAATTTGATGATGGTATGTCTTGGTGATTTTCTTTTGGGGTCTATGATGTTTGGGGTTTGTTGAACTTCCTGAAGGAATATATTCTCATTTTTCATTATATCAGGGAAGTTGTCCTCCAACAAACCTTGTACTTTTTTCTCAGTGGTTTTATTTTTCTCTTCCTGTTCTGGAATTCCAATGACATGTAGGTTATTCCATTTGATGGTATCTCACATGAACCTTAGGCTTTCTTCATTTTGTTTTGATCTTTTTCTGATTGATCCCTTTCCAAAAAAATATTCAGGTATTTGACTTCAGTCTCACTAATTTTGTCTTCCATTGCATCAATTCTACTCCTTTTCCCTTTCAATGTGTTTTCTAATTCTAACAATTTAGTATTAATCTTCT
>NW_006921808.1:3557300-3568735 GCF_000298275.1 Orycteropus afer afer
CCAGGAACAGAAAAAGAAAAAAAAAAAAAAGCTGAAAACTAGAAATTCAGAGGGGAAGAATAAAGAATAATAATAAAAAGGAAAAAAGTAATAATAATAGTAGTATTTTTAAAGCAGGTGTAAACAAACCAATTAAAACACAAAAGAGAAAAAAATCAGGGCAGGGTGTGAGAGGGGAACCAGGGTCTGTCTAAGCACACAGACTGGAATAGAATTACTGACAGCCAAGAAAGTAGGTGGGAGTATGGGATGGCCACATCTCTATTCACAAAGAGGGTGTGGGGTATAAAGGTAACAAGGAGAATATTGTACTTTTCCAGTTGTCCTGGTCTAGAATGTCCTTGGGTTTCTAGGCAAGTGAAGCTTGTTCTTAAGTACCTGGAATCTTGGAGAATGCTGTTGCTTTAAATATGCAAAATGATCAAGCCACTTTTAAACATTCAAAATGGCTGCTCCCTATGGACAGACAAAAGTTCACAGCTCAGCCTGCCTTTCTCTTTGCTGTTTCCACTTTTATTCCCCAGCCACCAGAGCAGTCCTCTGTGCAGTCCCTAGGTAGCAGGGATGATTTTTAGGTTAATTCTTAGGTCCTACCACCACTCAGCGATATCCAAGCTATCTGTGCCATTATGTCTCCATTTTTGGTGTTTTCATGCAAGTTCTTCTGGTAGTTGGAGTTTAGTCCACTTCTTTATCCTTCCGTTCAAGGCTCAGGGGTCCAGGATTATCTTCTGTATCTGTGTTAGTTGGTTCCCCTTTTCTTTGTTGAAGAGCATCTGTGCAGTCTTTCTGCCTATTTTGCCATCTCACAAGAACTCCCTTAAAAATTAAATTCTTATGTCATTAAACAAAATGTGTATGAACTGTTCTATAGAAAATGAATTTTCTCTGTGAATTTTCACCCAAATCACAATTAAAATTTTTAAATAAATTTCAAAAATTAAAACTATATAAAAAAAGAAAGCACTGGGGAAAAAAAAAATAAATTCTTATGTGCATCAAAAGACTTCTCCAAAAGAATAAAGAGAGAATGTATGTATTGAGAAAAAGTATTTGGCAAGAACATATCAAGCAAAAGATTTATCTCTAAAATTTATAGAAAACTGCAACATCTCAATATCAAAATGACAAACAATCCAACTTAAAAATTGACAGAAAACATGAACAGACACTTCACCAAAGAAGATATTCAGGCAGTCAACAAATGCATGAAGAAATATTAATGATCATTTGCCATTAGAGAGATGCAAATCAAAACAACCATGAGATACCATCTCACCCCAGCATTAATAGCAAAGTTCAACAAGAGAGAAAATAACAAATGCTGGTGAAGATGTGGAGAGATTGGGACTCTCATACACTCCTGGTGGGACTGTAAAATGATACCACCACTGTGACAATTCCTTAAAAATTTGGAAATAGAAATACCATTTGATCTAGCAATCTCATTACTAGGTATGAATTCTAAAGAAGTGAGAGACATGACATGAACAGATACATGAACATCTATGTTCATTGCAGCACTATTCACAATAGCAAAAAGATGGAAACAGTGTAGGTGCCCATCAACGGAGGAATGGATAACTGAACTGTGGTACATACATACAATAGAATACTATGTGACCCTAAAGAATAATTTAGAATCTGCAAATCATTGCATAACTTGGACTGTCTTGGAGGACATTATGCTGAGTGAAATAAGTCAGTCACAGAAGGATTGTATTAGTCCACTATTGTAAAAAGTCAAGGAAAGTTTATACATAGAAGGAAACTTTCTTTGTGGATTATCAGGGAGGGGAGGGGAGGGGAAGAAAAAATTAACAGATGGTTTGGAAAGGAAAAAACATATACATATACATATACATATACATATACATACACACACATAAACACACACAGAGAGAGAGAGAGAGAGAGAAAACCAAAGAGTTTTAATGGTTACCAAGTGTAGGAGGGAGGGGGGAAAGAGGAAGCTTTTGTTTGTGGGGCACTGAGTTTATCCTAATTGTGGTGGAATATTTTGTAAATGGATAGTAATAATGGTGGCACAATATGAAAAATGTCATCAAAGTCCCTGAGCTGTAAATGTGGAAGTTATATTTACAAATGTCTTGTATATGCTTTCACCACAATAAAAGTTAATATATATATATATATATATATATATATATATATATATATATATACTGACCAGAATTCTAGTAAGTTTGGCAATCTCCAACTTCGCTCTGATGATTTGTATTCTTTTGTAGAGTGTGAATTGTTTTATCTTTTCTCCTCTATTTCTTATTATCAAAACCACCACCCTTTCTGGAGAGGTTAATATGTTAAATATACTGTATAGAATTTTATTCTTTTACATTTTCTTCTCTTTCTGATCAGAGGAATTGGATACGTATGATATCTGCTTGAAAAGATCAAGAATCCAGTATTTAGGAAGGACTGTCAAAGGTCAACCAAAAAGGGTGGCAAACTTCAATGCCTTTTGGGGCAGGCATTTCCCATAAATGAGTAGTGCTAATTGACTATCACTAGACCAAATAGGGAGCCCTGGTGGCATTTGACTGCTAACCAGAAGGCTGGTGGTTCAGACCCACCAGTCACCCTTCAGAAGGAAAGTTGGGCAATCTACTTCCATAGTGATATTGCCCCAGAAACCCAAGCAGGGTCCGCTATGAGTTGAAATCGACTTGATGGCAGTGAGTTTGTTGTTGTTGTTATGTGCTGTCAAGTCAGCCCCAACTCGTAGTGACCCCTTCTTGGGTTTCTGAGGCAGTATCACTACAGAAGTAGATTGCCCAACCTTCCTTCCAAAGAGTGGCTGGTGGTTCAAACCACCAGCTTTAATTAATTACTTTAATTAATTCTTACAGTGTATTTATGGGCAAAGCCAAGTGGGTCCACACAACTCAGAGGCCCTTGACTTGGCTGCTCCAAAGGCAGGTAGTTTGGTGACCACTTCATTAGGTTGTATTTCAAAACCACAGGGTAGCAATCTGGCAGACATAGCCAAGAAAGCTAGGGGTGGTCCATTTTTTGTGGAGATCCCCACAGTAGATGAATGTCTTTTACTACTTTAACACACTTTCTCACTTATCATGCACTGTTGTGGATTGAATTGTGTCACCCAAAATATGTGTTGGAATCATAGCCTTGGTACCTGTAGATGTAATCCCATTTGGGAGTAAAGTTTTGTTGTTTTAATGAGGCCATATCACTGTAGGTTGTGTCTCAAACCTAATGACTTTTGAGATATAAAAAGGGCAGATTAGACACAGAGAGAAGGAAGCACAAATGGGGAAAAGATAGATGCCAAATGGAGAAATCCAAGGAACTGAGGAACACTGAGGCTAGGGAAGCTGAAACAAAGATTTTCCCAGAGCAGACAGAGAGAGAGAGACTTTCCCTAGAGCTGGTGCTCTGAGTTCATACTTCTAGACTCCTAAACTGTGAGAAAATAAGTTTCTGTTCATTAAAACCACCCACATGTGTTATTTCTGTTACAGCAGCACTAAATAACCAGGATGTCCACCTACCTCTTGTTCTCCACCCTACAGTTCCTGCTTCTATGTTTTTTTTTTTTTTTCTTTCTGTGCTATGTTTATTCTGTAGGCATGTCTAAACATAGGTAGATACCAGAGTAACTTCTAATACTTGATAAAAATGAAGAAAAAAAACAGCAGAAATCTCCTTTTAGACAATCTCATATGGGTAAGTTTGACATAATCAGAGGGAAGATAACCTCATAAAACTCTTCCTTGATGTCTGCAACAATTAATAATATATCATATTGAAGAAGACATTATTCTCTTACCTAAAACAATTTTGCTTTGTTTTAAACAGATATTTTCTTATTTTTTTCTTTTAGTTGGATTTAGAAAACAGCTAATTATTGTAGTTGTGCTTAGTACCTTTAATCTCAGTCAACTTTCAACTCTGTAGATTTCATTTCCTGATCAGGGGCCTGGGGAAACTGAGTCTGAGAGAGACTGAGAACAGGTGGTTTCCCAGGAGGAGGTTTTACTCTTGGACTTGACTACTGGAAGAGAGTGAGCACAGCAGGACTAACAAGAGAAAGAAGTTGAACTTCAATGCAGTTACAACAAAAGCCTCAGCTGATTGCTCAGGGAGTTTTACCAGCTGGGGCAGCCCTTCCAAACTGACTCAATTGTGGAGCAAAGGACCAGCTCTTTGTACTACCACATGAGTAGTCAGCAAGGCAACTCTCTTTGGCTTAGGGAAATTCTTGGGAAGGGACTCTGCCTTGAGGCAGCAGGCGACATTCTGGGGAATGAGTTCCTCTGTCCTGGTGGAGGTGAGGGATATGGCCAGTGCATGAAAAAATGGAAGAATGGGATTCTCATCCAATTTCTTTGTAGTCTAGATATCATTTTGTTCATTAATATTGCATAAGATAATGTCCACTTCAGGTTTTAAGAGTTTTGAATGCTGCAACACAAAACTGGTTTTATTTATGGATGAAATGTCAAGCTTGCTTTCTTTCCATTCTCCCTTTTCACTCTTTTTATAAGTTTTCCCTACAACTCTGTGACAATATGTATGATTCTCTCCCCACAAAACCTTTGCTAGCTTCCTGACAGCATATTTTGGAGATTTATATGGAAAATTTAAAGCCTATTCCAGGGAAAACAAAACAAACCCCACTGTATTTTGGGGATATATATATAGAGTTTTTTAAAGGATTATCCCAAAAGAAGTTAAAAAATGCTTGTTTTCCTGAGCTGCAGATGTCAGAAGGTGGATGACTCTTTTGCTGTTGATGTACTAGTTAGAAAGGTTCATCTGAGAAGGGATTGCAGACTGGCTTTTGAATTTCTGCTTCCCATCAATTAAATGTCAGTTCTGTGTCTGTTGTCGCTTGGTTTCTCACAGGTGTGTCTGTGATGAGTTGGCATGGAAGGGAGGGGTGGAGATAAACTACACCATGACTTAAGAATCCTGCATAAAAAGAAAACAAAATACACAAAAAAAAAAATGGTGCCTGTGTCCTACAGTTTAATGATATCTACTGGGTGATGGATGAATATGATGAACAAATCATTGTGGTCTGAGCAGGGTGAAATGGCTGAGCAGGAGAACAGAGAGTGAATTAATCATGGGACCTGCTCCATCAGCCAGTTAGATTCATCAGTTTCACAGCCTCTCTCAACTTATATATTACCCCTGAGGGAGGTATGGCATGTTGGGCCAGGTTGCAGTGGCTTATCCAGGCCCAGATCAATAGGCTGAAGTGAATGGAAACAATAGAAGTCCAATGAACAGTTGGTGAAGAACTGCAACTTTATTTCATCAGTCATGCTTGCTTTTATAAACCCATATATTTCATGCCCAAGCTTAAAGCTTCCATCTAGAAAAATAAATAAATAAAAATACAAAAATATTTGACCTTAATTTAACATTTCTATTTCTTGTATGGGGAGCTCTGGTAGCATAGTGGCTAAGGCACTTGGCAGCTAACCAGAAGCCTGGCAGTTCAAACCCACCAGCCACTCCTCGGAAGGAAGATGGGGCAATCTACTTCCGTAGTGATACTGCCTTGGAAACTCAAGGAAGGGTCGCTGTGAGTCGGGTCCGACTTGACGGCACATAACAACAACAACAACATTTATTGCATGAGGATCCCTAGTGGTTAAAGCAGTTGGCTGCTGACTTAAAGTTTGGCATTTTGAACTCACCAGCAACTCCACAGGAGAAAGATGTTGCAGTCTGATTCCACGAAGATCACAGCCTTGGGAACCCTATGGGCCAGTTCTACTTTGTCCTGTGGGAGCACTATGAGTTGGAATTGACATGGCAGCAATGAGTTTGTTGTTGTTGTTTTTGTTTGTTTGTTTTTTGGTGTGTAGTATATTACAGCATTTAAGAGCATGGCGTCCCAAATCTGAATCTGACCATTCACTTACTAGTTGTATGACTTTGAGAAATATACTTAATGAATCTCTTTGTGTTTAAGACTCCTCACCTTTAAAAATGGCTATAATATATATAATACTATTTCTTACTTTTTAAGGTACTTCATAGGATTAAATTAGGTAATACTTGTAAATATTATCTTATTGTCTAACTAACCTCAACTCTATTCAGTTTCAAAAGATGAGCTTATTTCTTCCTTCACTTCCTAAAACAACTTCCTGCACACCACCCTAACTATGTACTGTAGTTTTGCATGTAGCACAACTACAGAAATAACATGCACATGCATATAACGCACAGAAAACTAAAGCACAAAGGAGTTGCTTGGTCTGCCAATAGCCTTATAATGTGTGTGTTATTTGTGTAAAAATATGGTACATTCATGTCTATCTTCACTTGTGTTCTTTCAGTCTTAGAGGATAAAGTGTGTTTTCTGTTATTCTAGGTCAGCCTCTCAACCTGCAACCCTCATCCTAACCTGTTTTCAGTTCTGGCTTCAGATTCTTCATCCCCATTATCTATTTTTTTTTTTCTTTCTTTCCTTTCTTTTTAATGGTTGTACATCCTTATTCTAGATATATATTTAAATCACTCTTATTGAAATAAAACCCCAAAACTATTGCCCTGAGATAATCTTTAAACATTAAACCAAAATCATTTGCTGAAGTCTTTTTAGAACCAAATAATAATTTACCATAACTAGTTAACTTTACCTTAATTAGTTAACCCAAGCAATGATATTTTCCATCACCTTGTATGCATGCCCACCACTCATCTCTCAATTGTTCATACTGTTGTGGCTTACAAATTGCTGCAATACTGGAAGTTATGCCACTGGTATTTCAAATACCAGCAGGGGCACCCATGCTGGACAGTTTTCAGCAGAGCTTCCAGACTAAGACAGACTACGAAGAAGGAAGAGGTGGTCCAGTTCTTCTTCTTCTTCTTTTTTTTTTTTTTTGGTGGGGGGAAAGCCACTGTAAGCTATATAAATAGCATTGAAACATTGTCAGATATAGTGACAGAATATGAGCCCCTCAGGTTGAAAGGCACTTAAAATATGAGTGGGGAAGTGCTGCCTCCTCAAAGTAGAGTCGATCTTGATGAAGTAGATGGAGTAGAGCTTTCAGGACCTTCATTTGCTGATGTGACATGACTCACAATGAGAAGAAACTGCTGAAAATACCCAATAATAACTGGAGCATGGAATGTAGTAAGTATGTAACTAGGAAAATTGGAAGTTGTCAAAAATGAAATAGAATAAATAAAAATCGATATTCCAGGCTTTAGAGAGCTGAAATGGACTGGTATTGGCTATTTTGTTTTGGATAATCATATGGTCTACTATGCTGGGAATACAAATTCAAGAAGAGTGTTGTCTTATTCATCAACAAAAAAAAAAAATATTTCAAGATCTATCCTGAAGTATAATGCTGTCAATGATAGGATAATAGTCATGTACCTACAAGGAAGACCAGTTTATATGACTATTATTCAAATTTACTTACCAAACACCAAAGCCAAAGATAAAGAAGCTCAAGATTTTTATGAATTTCTGCAGTCTGAAATTTATCAAATATGTAATAAAGATGACTTACTTACTGTTGATTGGAATGCAAAAGTTGGAAACAACAAAGCATCAGTAGTTGGAAAATATGACTGTGATGATAGAAATGATGTCGAAGATCACATGGTAGATTTTTGCAAGACTGATGACTTATTCATTACAAATAGCTTTTATAAACAACA
The DNA here is from genome assembly GCF_000298275.1 of Orycteropus afer afer. NCBI lineage: Eukaryota > Metazoa > Chordata > Mammalia > Tubulidentata > Orycteropodidae > Orycteropus > Orycteropus afer. The sequence goes on from NW_006921808.1 coordinate 3,564,984, forward strand.
AAAATGATGACTCTACATATGGACCTCAAAAAAAAAAAAAACAACCAAACTCACTGCCATCGACTTATAGTGACCCCTCCTTGGGTTTCCGAGGCAGTATCACTACAGATGTAGATTACCCAATCTTCCTTCTAAGCAGCGGGTGGTGGGTTTGAACCACCAGCCTTCTGGTTAGAAGTCAAATGCCCACATGAAATACACAGGAATCCAATCAACTACATCTGTGGAAAGAGATCATGGAGAAACTCAATATCATCAATCAGAACAAGACTAGGGGTTGACTGTGGAAAAGACCATCAATTGCTAATAGAAAAAATCAGTTGAAGCTGAAGAAAATTAAAACAAATACACAAGAGTCAAAATACAACCTTAGGCATATCTCACCAGAATTTAGACACCATCTGAAGAAGAGATTTGATGCTATGAACACCACTGACAGAAGACCAGACAAGTTGTGGAATGATATCAATAACATAATACATGAAGAAAGCAAGAGTTCATTAAAGAGACAGGAAAAAAAGAAAAGACAAGCATGGATATCAGAAAAGATTCTGAAAATTGCTCTTGAATCGAAGGTAGCTAAAGCAAATGGAAGAAATGATGAAGTAAAAGATCTGAACAGAAAATTTCAAAAGGTAGCTCAAGAAGACAAAATGTTATTATGGCTGAAGTTAGAAGATCAAAAGGGAAGAACCTGCCCTGCATTTCTCAAGCTGAAATAACTGAAGAAAAAAAAATCAAGTTTTGTATTGCAATATTGAAGGGTTCTATGGGTAAAATATTGAATGATGTAAGCAGCATAAAAAAAAAAAAGATGGAATACTCAGAACCCCTATACCAAAAAGAATTTGTTGTTGTTCAGCCATTTCAGGAGGACATTTCATCAAGAACTTATGATATTGAAGGAAGAAGTCCAAGTTGCACTGAAGAATTTGGTGAAAAACAAGGCACCAGATATTGAAGGAATACACATAGAGAATCAACAAATGGATGCAACAATGGAAGTGTACCCTCATTTATGCCAAGAAATTTAGAAGAAAGCTATCTGGCCAACTGACTGGAAGAGATCCATATTTGTGCCATTCCAAAAAAAGGTGATCCAACACAATGGGAAACTATTGAGCAATATTGTTAATATCACGTGCAAATAAAATTATGTTAAAAATAATTCAGAAATAGTTGCAGCAGTACATAGACACGGAATTGCCAGAAATTCAAACTAGATTCAGAAGAGGGCATGAACTGAGGGATATAATTATGGATATCAGATGGATGTTGGCTGAAAGCAAAGATTACCAGAAAAAATGTTTACCTGTGTTTTATTGACTGTGCAAAAGCATTTGACTCTATGGATCATAACAAATTTTGGATAACATTGCAAAGAATGGGAATTCCAGAAAACTAAATTATGCTCGTGAGGAACCTGTACATAGATCAAGAGGCTGCCATTCTAACAGAACAATGGGATACTGCATGCTTTCAGATCAGGAAAGGTGTGTCAGGGTTGTATCCTTTCATTATACTTATTCAATCTGCATGTTGAGCAAATAATCTGAGAGGCTGAAATATATGGGAAAGAATGTGGCACCAGGATTGGAGGAAGGCTCATTAAGAACCTTTAATATGCAAATGATACAGTCTTGCTTGCTGACAGTGAAGAAGACTTGAAACACTTACTGATGAATATCAAAGTCTACAGTAGTCTTCATTATGGATTGCACCTCAACATAATAATAATAATAATAATAATAAAATCCTCACAACTAGACCAATCAGCAACATAAGGGCAAATGGAGAAAGTATTGAAGTTTTTAGGGATTTCATTTTACTTGGATCCACCATCAACGTCTGTGGAAGCAGCAGTCAAGAAGTTAGACAATGTATTGCATTGGGCAAATCTGCTTCAATTCTTTGCTCTTTAACACTTTAAAGATGTAACTTTGAAGACTAAGGTGCTCTAACTAAAGCCATGGTATTTTCAATAGCCTCATAAACATGAACAAGGAAGACTGCAGAAGAATTGATGTATTTGAATTGTGGTATTGACAAAGAGTATTGAATGTATCATGGACTACCAGAACAAGAAAATCTATCTTGGAGGAAGCACAGTTGGAATGCTTCTTAGAAGTGAAGATAGCGATGTTATTAGGAGGGACCAATCCCTGGAGAAGGACATCATGCTTGGTAAAATAGAAGGTCAGCAAAAAAGAGGAAGATGCTCAACAAGATGAATTGATACAGTGACTTCAGTAATGAGCTGAAGCATAGCAATGATTGTGAGGATGGTTCAGGATAGGACAGTGCTCGGTTCTGTTGTACAGGAGGTAGATATGAGTTGAAACCAACTTGACAGCATCTAACAACAACAATATATGCATTGACAACCTGAATAATGAATAAGGAAAAGTGAAGAAGAATTAATGCTTTTGAACAATGACATTGGTGAAGAATATGAAATGTACCATGAATTTGCAGAAGAACAAACAAATTTGTCTTTTGAGAAATATACTCGGAATGCCCTTAGAAGTGAGGATGGGGAAGCTTTATCTCTCTTACTTCACTAATGTTGTCAGAAGGAACGAGTCCATGTGGAATATCATGCTTGGTAAAGTAGAGGAACAGCAAAAAAAGAGAAGATCCTCAATGAGATGGATTGACACAGTGGCTGCAATGATGGGTTCAAGCATAGCAAAGATTGTGAGGATGACAGAAGACTGGGCAGTGTTTCATTCTGTTTTTCATAGGGTTTCTATGAGTTAGAACTAACACAACAGCACTGTGGTTGTTATGGTTTTGTGTCAACTTGGCTGGGCCTGTTTGATTGGCTGGGCAGTCTCCCATAAGGAGACTGGCAATCAACTCTATGGTGGGATCTACCACAAGCAGCTGAGTAGCTGTTTTTGGGATGTGGTCTGTTTCCTGTATATAGGGAGAAGCCTTGGGAATGGTCTCAAGCCTATGGCACACTTGGACCCTCCATGTAGCCACATAGTTGCTCAGCAGCCTGCTGCGCTCTGCCGACCTTGGAACTTACAATGGACTTAAGTTAATGGCCTACCGTGTGGTTTGGTAACATTGGGACTATGCCTTTTTACTTGTCAATCTTGGGGCTTAGCCTCAGCAGCCAACAGCTGTCTGAGTGAAGAAATGCCTCTAGCTCCAGTGGGCCAGGAGCAGGAGGCAGAGCTGGACCACAAGCTTGAGGGGCTTTCACCCAGCCCCTAGAGCCTGGCACTTTGAACTTGGACTTAAAGCCTCCAAACTGTGAGAGAATAAACTACTCTTTGTTAAGGCCATCCCATTTGTGGTATATTTCTTGTCATAGTGGTACTAGGTAAACAGAACAAGCACCTAACAACAAAAATTTAAGAATATTGGCCTTAAACATTGTGCTCTTCTAAGAATTATCTATATGGGGTCAAATTGACAATAATAACTTGAAAGATTAGACAGCAAACTTTGGGCTCAGTGAGTTTATGTTAATGGAAGAGTAACAATTTGGAAAAGGAGGATAATAATGATTGTACATTAGAGAAGACAGATATTACATGAGTGCATTATGGTAAAAAGTCAAGGAGAGGTTTACACAGGGAAAGGAATTTTCTTTGTTGGTTACCAGGTATGGGAGAGGAAGGGAAAGGAGGGAAAATAGACTGATAATTAAGAGATAGGTTTGATATGGGTGAAGGGAATTAAATATATGTATGTGTATGTGTGTGTATATATATATATATATATATATATATATATAT
>NW_006921808.1:3568835-3570219 GCF_000298275.1 Orycteropus afer afer
TATATATATATATATATAGTGTGTGTGTATGTGTGTGTGTATATATATGTGTGTGTGTGTGTATATATATGGAGAGAGACAGAGATACAGAGAAATAAGATTAGCCATTAGTTGATAGTTTTTGAAGCTAGGTTATGGGCACATGGGGGCTCATTGTACTAGTCTTTGTTTATTTTTGAAATGTTTTATATTACATTTTTGAAATAATAAAAATAATGATTATGCAATTTGAAGAATGTAATCAATGTAACTAAATTGTTGTTGTTGTTAGGTGCCTTCAAATCAAGTCCAAGTCATAGCAACCCTATGTACAACAGAATGAAGCACTGCTCGATCCTGTACAATTCTGACAATTGTTGTTATGCTTGAGCCCATCATTGATGCCACTGTGTCAATTCATCTTGTTAAGGGTCTTCTTCTTTTTCACTGACCCTCTACTTTACAAAGCGTGAAATTCTTCTCCAGGGATTGGTCACTTCTGTCAACATGACCAAAGCAAAAGAGATAAAGTCTGGCCATTGTTCCTTCTAAGAAGCATTCCAACTGCACAATTTTGGAACTGTTGAATGCTCTGCTGTGCACATTCTCAACAACAACAAAAATAGAATAAATTATACTAAAAAACCAACCAAATTAAACAAGCCTCTATTGATCCTGAATCCTACTCTAGTAACTGTTGAAGTTTTTGTCTCTCATTCTCACTTAAATATGTTGAAAGAGGGATCTGAACTCTATATCTCTACTTTCTTACTTTTTAGTCACTTTTCAACAATCAGTATCTTAATTATTCTACTGAAAATTTTAAGTTATTCTGTCTATTGAAATTATTCTATCAAAATCACCAACAACCTCATTGCCAAATCCAATGAAAATTTCTACAGACCTTACCTTAGTGGATCTTTTTTATAACTGTTGCTACTATTGATCATTTGTTCCTTAAAACAGTTTATTTTCTTGGCTTCTATGACACTATATACTTCTGACAGTTTAAATCTTTCCTTGGGTGCAGTGCTGTCACTATTATTTCCTTCTAAATATGGGACCGGAGAGCAGGAGAAAGGGGATAAAAACCAGGAAACTGGACAGAGGAGCAGTCAGCCCAGGGACAACTCAGGGATGCCCAAAGCAGCAGGCCAGAAGAGCAGGAGAAAGGGAATTAAAAGCCAGGAAGCCAGACAGAGGAACAGTCAGCCACAGGGACCCAGGTGGGGGTGATATGAGAGGTCTCCAACAGCAAGACAAAATTGTCTGTTGGTTTGTCTTACTGTGGTGACATGTAGACGTGAGTTTTGAGGCTGAACCTCTGGTGTTTAAAAGCACCTGGTGCACAGGTAGCAGCCCAGCTTATAGACTGAGACAGACTAGGAAGAAGGAAGAGGCCGTC
>NW_006921808.1:3572798-3581306 GCF_000298275.1 Orycteropus afer afer
ATTTGCCATTGAGTCGGCCCCGACTCATAGCGACCCCTCCTTGGGTTTCCGAGGCAGTATCACTATGGAAGTAGGATTGCCCAACCTTCCTTCCGAGGAATGGCTGGTGGGTTTGAACTGCGAGCTTCTGGTTAGCAGTCAAGTGCCTTAGCCACTATGCTACCAGAGCTCCCACGAACTTCTCTAAAAGAGTAAAAATAGAATCTACAGATTGGAAAAAAAAAATATTTACCAATGACATTCCTGACAAGGGACTTATCTCTAAAATTTATAGAAAACTATAACACATCAACATAGAAAAGACAAACAATCCAATTAAAAAATGGGCAGAAGACATGAACAGACACTTCACCAAATAAAACATTCAGGCAGCCAACAAACACATGAAGAAACATTCACAATCATTAGCCAGTAGAGCGATGCAAATCAAAACAACCATGATATACCATCTCACCCCAGCTTTAACAGCAAAGTTCAATAAAACAGAAAATACCATAGCTTGTTAAAATAGGTGGTGAAGATGTGGAGAGAATGAGCCTCTCTTACACTGCTGGTGGGAGTGTAAAGTGATAAAACCACTGTGGAAATTAGTATGGGGATTCCTAAAAAAGTTGGAAATAGAAATGCCATTTGACTCAGCAATCCCATTACTATGTATGTACCCTAAAGAAGTGAGAGGCAGGACACAAATAGATAGATATATGCATGTTCATTACAGCACTATTCACAATAGCAAAGAGATGGAAACAACCAAAGTGCCCATTAACTGAGGAACGGATAAGCAAACTGTGGTACATACACACCATGGAATAATATGCAAATTAAAGAATAATGTAGAATCTGCAAAACACTGCACAACGTGGATGAACTTGGAGGACATTATGCCAAGTGAAATAAGTAAATCACAGAAGAACAAATATTGTATTAGTACACTTTTGTGAAAAATCAAGGAAAGCTTTATATATGGAAGGAAATTCTCTTTGTTGATTACCAGAGATTGTGGAGCTGAGGCCTGAGTCCTGATAGCCTCCAGGGAAATCTTTAACCAGAAGCCTTTAGTATGGAGATAAACACGTCCCATGCTGACTCCTAATGCCTCCAGATAGATCTTAAACCAGAAGCCTTTAGTATGGAGATTAACACATCCCATGCCTCAGAACTTTTTATCAGAGATCTTCCTGCCCCAAAAAAGTCTCTCGCCCACCTTTGAAAGCTCCAACAGCTCTCACCTCCCCACGGATTTTGCACATATCAAAGAGATCCACCCAACCCCCAGAAAAATCTCTCACTCACCTTTGAAGCCGGGGGATTCCAACCCGCCCCCCAACTTCCCAAACCCCTGTCCTAAAACCCAATTATCTACTCCACCCTCTATTTTTTTTTTCTATAAATGTGTGATAGTAAAAGAGCACGAGGTCTTTTGCTCAAGCCATTGGATTGGTGAGAGCAGGGACCCTAACTCGAGCTAGCTAATAAACTTTCCTTTTGCTTTTGCATTGTCGTGTTAGCAAATTCCTCCCACCGAACAACTCCTTCATAACCTGGGCACAACAGGATGAGAAGGGAGGGAAGAGAAAATTCCTAGATAGGTTGAAAAAAATCAAATAAATAAATAAATAAATAAACCAAAGATTATTAGTGACTACCAGGAGTAGGAGGGAGAGGCAAAGCGGAAGATTTTATTTGTGGGGCATTGATTTTAAGCTAATGAGGGTGGAATGTTTTGGAAAAGGATAGCAATAACAGTAGCACAATATGAAATATGTCATCAATGTCACTGAGCTGTAAATGTGGAAGTAGTCATGTTGGTGGATGTCTTGTGTATGTTTTCACCACAATAAAATTTTAAAAAAAAATCATGATCACCTTTTAATAAATGATTTATAGGCATTTGGGAAAAAAAATATTTATTTACTATGTATATGTAGATTATGCATTAAATCAGGTTTGTTTTATTATTCAAGCACTTTCTACTATTTTTTATTTTTATCCATTTGTTTGTCTATTTATGAAAGGTTCATTAAAATCTATTTACTTTAAACATTTTTTGTTGTATATTTCAGTGCTATGTTAGTTGATGCATAAAACTTCATTACTGTTATGCTTTCTTGCGGAACTTTACTTTTTGTTTCCTTAAAATATACCTGTTGCAAGTTTGCATCTTCTACTCTGACATTCTCTCTCCTCTCTTCTTCAAAAGCAATTTATTCTCAGACTGTTTTATCCAGATGATGATCTGCAGGGTTCTACTCTTACCTCTTTGTCCCTCCATGCCATCCATACACCCTTAGAAGCCAACTCTGTTCTTGGGTGTCAAATGTTATGTAGATACAATGATACTCAAATTTAAATCTTGAATTCAGACATTAGAGTTTCTGACCACTGCACTCAACTTTCTGATGGACAGCTCGCTTGGATATCTCACAGGCTCAACAAACTCACTACATCCAAAGATGCTCTCCATTCCATTCACCCATAAATCATCTAATATTTAGATATTCTCTAGCCCTTTTTTGCATAGCCTCACCACCTACCCAAACACTCAAATAAAAATTTTACCAGTTGGCAACCTTGGTCTATGGATTTCTGGAGTCTAATTGGAGGTAAAACAGAAAAACATCAATCTGGAGACAATTGTGATTCTGAAACCGAGTAAAGTAAAAACTATTTCCCCCACCCTGGCACCGGGATGGGAATAGATAAGTGAACTAAATTACCCCAAATATTTCCCCCACCCTGGTTAAGACTGATAATTAGATAAGAAACCCCCCCCATGGGAATTGATAAGTAAATTAAATTACCCCAACAATTTTCCCACCCTGGACAGATGAGTATTCAGTTCCTTAAAGAAGAACTGAATGGAAAACATTCCTTCCTGCAGATGACAGACTGCTTAGAAACAACTTGTAAATTAACTCTGGCCCATGGGACATGGACATGTGTATTAGGGTAAAAGAGAACAAAAGCTAATTGCAACCATCTCCCCTCTGCCCAAGCCTCTATCAGCTGATAACAGGAAACTAGTGTGACTTACCACTATCTTCACCCATATCATCTTCACCCATTTCACGTTCAAACCCCAAATTCCTCAACCTTTTGTGAATATGCACAACCCCCTCTCCTGAAACCTACAAAAACTGTGTTTTGATGGCATCTCGAGGAGTTAGAGCTGGGTACTAAACTACCCCTTACTCCTTGCTTTGCAGCTTTGCAATAAATAATATTCTCTCCTCTTAATCTCCTGTGTAAACTGTTTTGGCCTGACTGCGCACCAGGCAGGGATTCACGTTTGGTCCAATAACAATTCTTTGTTTTGAAAAAAGAAAATTATTGCTGTTTTTTCATAGTAACTTAAATGAAAAGTTAGAATCACTCTGCCTCATATGATAGTCTATCCTTCTTCTTCCAGAGAATACCAACCTAAGCATTTGGGAACAGTTGTGAAGGTCAGGTCAGAGAACCCAGATTAATAGCTTGATCGGTTTGCCTCTTGGGCTTCAATTTCTTTACCTGTTACCAGCCACTCCTTGGAAGGAAGACTGAGCAATCTACTTCTATAGAGATACTGTTTTGGAAATCCAAGGAGGCGTCACTATGAGTCGAATTTACTTGACAGCATGAGTTTAATGTTTTTGAGTTTTGGAGTTATTATGATTGAACTCACACTCACGTATGGAGATGTTTGTAATTTTCTGAGTGTTCTAGAAAAAAAAATGATTTTGTTAATCTCATTATCTGATTTCAGCAATTAACAAACATCATATACAGACTGGTCTGCTTAATACTGAAACACCATCTAAGACTATCTTTCTTTATGTATCCAACTATCAGGGAGCAATGACTTCTGGTTTCCTTAAAATAATGTCTCCTTTATTTCATGATACTTGGTCCACCCTCATTTTTCTTTGCCTTTGGTAAATTACCCACATTCATTTAACCATTTTCCTGAATTTCCACTCCCCACTCTTCAATCATTTTCACTGCTCTTTCTTGGACCCTCTCCAATTTCTCTGAATTTTTGGAAAATTAGAAGTTCCAAACTGAACATAACACTGTAATAAGGGCCAAGTAAATGCCAAATATGTCTGATGACACTTTTTTTGTCACTTGAATGACAGATAGTACTGTTAAGATTTCTCAATAGTTTAACAGTTTTAAAAGGTACATGCCTATTTTGCAGACCTTAAAATCAAAATTAAGAGGTGTGGTAAGCATGTACTTATGTAAGTAACTTGGTGCTATTGTTGATTGTCTCTGAAGAATGAGTAAATGTGCCCAGAATTTCTAGAAGATGCAGCCTAATGTGTCTCCTGCATAGCCCCAAGTAAGTCCAGCACACTTGAGATTGGGAAAAACTTTGTGTTTGAACTTAGAGGTTTTGTGACAATAATAGACTTAATTCCCCTAACATTTAAGCAACAGTCATTTTATTTTTATTGTTTTGTGTTGCCAAGTAGATTCCAACTCCTAGTGACCCTATAGGACTGCCCCCTAGGGTTTTCAAGGCTATAAGTTTTACAGAAGCAGATTGCCGCATCTTTCTCCTGCAGAACTGCTGGTGGGTTCACACCACTGAGCTTTTGGTTAGCAAATGACTGCTTAACCACTTCACCACCAGTGCTCCTACCATCCATTTTAGGGTCATCTCATTACAGGTACAGTGACTCTAGTTATTAAGCTTGAATGACAATTTAATGTTTCTTACTTCCACAGAGATAAAGCAAGTAACTTTCTTAGTTGAAAAGCAGAGGGTTCCACAGGGACTAGTGAGAAATAGTATCTGGAACAGGAGGTAAATTATTGCTTAATTAGAAAAGAAAAGAAAAAAAAAAAAAACACCTCACTCCTGTCGAGTCAGTTCCAACTCATGACATCTTCTCCTTGGGTTTCTGAGGCAGTATCTTTACAGAAGTAGATTGCCCAGTATTCCTTCTGAGGAGTGGTCTGGAAAGTCTGAAAAATTAGAGGCTCATTACAGAAAGTACTGGGATTCAGCAAACTATGGAAGAAATGATAGAGTGTAGGAAATTGATTTTGGAGTAGGGAAGGTTGGAGGTCTTAGGTGTTTTTCTTTATAAGGGTTAGAAGTTTAGAAACATTGTGAAAAAGAAAGAAAATGATTTTTCAAAAAGAAAATAGATTGAGCAGTCAATAGAGAAGTGCATTACTTCACGCAGGTTGTTCATCCAGCCTCCTGTGATTAAAAGCAACTATGCAGGTGACAGAACTTGCATGCAGGACTAGAAGGATCACTCACACCTAGATTCCTAGGATAAAACTGGGAGATGGGCAAACAATGCTACTAACTATAAAGTATTCTTCTCAACTGGTTCATAGTAAAAAACAAAGTTTTGCCTTTTCCATTCCACTTGCTTGCATGAACCTGAGCTCATTAAAGTTTTTACATGGTTTGGAATGATGCAGAGTAGATTTCATTGGCTGGAACTAGACAAGGGCTGGTGTTGTCATTTGTTAAATATAATTTCATTTCCAGTTGGCTCTACAGCCACCATTCTTGGAGTTTTTGCAGTTTGATGGGAGTGTTGGGAAGAGAAGAGGTAGATGGTAGATGGAAGTGGTAGTAGATGAAGAGGAGGGTACTCAGATTTGTCAATAAATCCTAACAGACATTCTCAGGTTGGCAGTCTTTTCCTATGTTGCAGTAGATGTTCTGGCATTCAGAGATGGTTGTGTAAGGACACATTTGAATTATTAATGTTCTAGTATCCCCATGGTGGCCTCATTTTTTACTGCAGATGCCTGAAGCTTGTCTGTGCTTCATCAAGGTGGTAAAAAGTGCCTGCCACTCTAGAAGGTTGAAGTTATCCAGAGCCAAGAGTCCTGGTTAACCAAAAACCAACCAATCTCACTGCCATCGAGGTTTTCCATGGTGGTATCACTATGGAAGTACATTGCCCAACTTTCCTTCTGAGGAGTAGTGTGCAGTCAAATGCCTTAGGCACTATACCACCAGAACTTTTAAAGAGCCTTGCCTTCCTTGAGCTTTTCCTTTCTTGGACAGCTCCTCAGCCTATTGGTTCATAGCAGTAACTGCTGGTCTTCAAGCTCAAACTCAATAAGTCTGTTGGAGCAATCTTCTTTGGAAGCAGGGTGATTGAAATGAGATGTCTAAAACTGTCTTCAGAAGTTATTGAATGTGATACTATAATCTTTTTGCAAGCCTTGGTGGTATTTGAAAGTCAATATTTTCTAACAGTGGCTCAGGGTTTGCACACAAATGTAATCAGTACTGGATAAGCTCTCTTGATTGAGCTCCCTTGTTGAGTTGCTATGACTCACACCTTATCATAGAGCAGCTCTTTGTCTCTCTGAAGTGGTGAAAGGGATGCTTTGTTTATAAATACTAGTCAGGGAAAGCAGGCAAAGGTGCTATGGCCACATTGAAAGGTAGAAAGATGGGCTGGGCAAAATTGGCTGTGCAGACTTGGTGAACGTCCTCACTAAACTCAGAGATTTCTGCCACTTCTGAGGTATGTGCCCAGCTCCCCAGGACTGCTGAGGTGTTGCTCTTTCTGTAGACTCTGGTGATTCCTTAACTTCTGTTGTTCTTGACTGACATTGTGCCCAAACCTATATACAGTTCCATGGAGTAATGGGTAGGAGACACATCCATTCCTGGGGAGTAGTGTCCTGGGCCAGGCACTAAGCCAGGAGTAAGTAGACATTATCTTTCATACTCATTATGTCTCTGGGGGTGTATTATTTCCCTAGTACCTTGGAAGTGAATATTCAGTTGAGTTGAGTGGGACACAGTGGAGTTAGGTCCTGAAGGGGGTAGGGATTATTACTGTAGGATTGGGAGGACAAAGAAGAGCAATAATGAACCCAAAGGGGCTAATTGAACAGAAGCAACCAAAGTATATGGTTTTTCGCTTGAAAGGAAAATGCATTCTGCCTGGAGCACAGATCCCAGGCAGACTTTGTTTTCCTGGCTAACTGGACAGTTGTTCACAGTGTGTCCCTACTTATAGAACCAGACAGCAAAGAAGTCTGTGTGTCCACAAGAGGGAAACAAAGCAATACAACATCCAGAGAAGTGCAGTGCTATTATTTCAAATTAATGACCCTCGTTTACAAATACAACTAGTGCTTGACAGATTGCTGGCTCTTGGAAGACAGCAGATGAGAACAAACGAGAGCTCTGCCTGTCTGGCTGGGTGATCAATACTCTTCCCTTTTTCCCTGGCTTCTCACATACAGTCTGTTACAGGTGTTCCCTGTTGTTGTTGTTGTTGTTGTTGTTGTTATGTGCCCCCGAGTCGGCCCCGACTCATAGCGACCCCTCCTTGGGTTTCCTACCTTCTACAAATTCTTCCATTCCCTCCCAGATTGGCTTCCCTACAGGAAGGTCCAAGGTTTTGCCTGGAGGCTTTTGTCTCCAAAAAAATGGCTCATTCCCAGACCCAGATGCAGTCAAGGGCAATGATGCTGGGAAGTCACTCTGTAGAGAGTCTTGTCTAAAAGGGAATGTGAATTCTGGACTTGTCCTCAGTGTAGGCATCAGGCTCATTTATGCACACTTCTGCCTTTGTCTGTCACCTTTTATTATCTCTACTGAAAATAAAGATATGTTGAATTATAAAGGCCTCTTTTACTCAGTCATTCAGTCACTACAGATACAGGAATGAATAAGACATACCATTGCTCTTGAGCTATAGCTTTATTCTAACAAAAGCCCCTTTGAGGTAGGAATTTTAGCTTTGATTTAACACTGGGGACTCAAAGAGGCTAATCATTTCACCAAATGTCACTTAGGAAGTAAACGGTAAAGATAGAATTTGAATCCAAATCTTCTAATTCCAAAGACTGGTTTTAATTTTACTACTGCTCTGAAACAACTCCATGTCCTGGTGTCTCGGCAGCTCTGCATTACACTAAGTAGATATCCAAAGGAACCTCTCTTGACCTATCCCCTGAGGACTACATTTTTTTGAGGGAAATCCAAACTCTTAGATTCTAGATTGTAGTATTGATTGTGAAAAGCATTGGTCTTTAAATAACATTGGTTCTTTTCTCCACAAGTTTTTTCATATATATATCTGCAAACACAGGGACTTTGGTAGCTTAGTGCCTAAGGCACTTGACTGCTAACCAGAAGGCTGGCAGTTCAAATCCACCAGCCACTCCTTGGAAAGAATAAGGGGCAATCTACTTCTGTAGTGATACTGCCTTGGAAACCCAAGGAGGGGTCGCTATGAGTCGGGTCTGACTTGACGGCACATAACAACAACAAAACATCTGCAAACGCAAAAGCCCCTGCAAAGTTAGTGCATCTTGGATTTGCCCCCATATTTGCTAATTGCTAGAGACCTTTCTATTTAAACAAATGTTCCTTTCATTAGAGCCTTTTCACAAACAAAGCTTGTAAGCTCATTTTACTTTGGATATGTCCATAGCTATGGTTTCTGGGTTATGTCATCTTGTGTATTAATGGTCGGTTGTTATTTGCTATTTTTGGTTCCCTGGTCAAAGGACTCCCTTTAGCAT
>NW_006921808.1:3582555-3590027 GCF_000298275.1 Orycteropus afer afer
AAGAAAAGAGGGAAAAAGAAGAAGAAAAAACAGGAAACCCTGAAATATCTGGGGATAAGGCACTAAGGGAAAAAAGGTAGAGAAGGAAAATAATGAAGAAAAAAAAGTGGGAAAAATGCAAAAAGAAAAACAAAGAATGGGGTTAACCACGAGAAAAAAGGGAAAATTAAATAAAAAAAATTAATAAAATTTTCAACCAGGAACAGGGAAAAGAAAAAAAAAAGCCAAAAACTAGGACCTGGGAGGGGAAGAGTAAGAGTAATAGTAAAAAGGACAAATGTATTAATAATAATAGTTGTTTTAAAACAGATAAATACAAGCAAGCTAATCACCAGGAAAAAAAAAAAAAGCAAAAAAAATAATAAAAAGAAGCAAAAAAAAAAAAAAATCGGTGAAAGACAGGGCAGGGCACCCAGGCTCCGCCTGAACACACAGACTATGATGGAATTCTTGTGATCCCAGAAAGTGGGTGGGAGTGGGGGATGGCCGCACCTCCATTCACCAAGTGGGTGCGGAATATAAGAGTAACAAGAGGAGTGTGGTACCTTTTCACTCTTGCAGGTCCAGAGTGTCCTTGTGGTTGTTGGAAAGCTGAACCTCTTCTTAAGCCCCTGGAATCTCGAAGAACACTGTCTCTTTAGATATCCAAAATGGTCAAGCCGCTTGTAACATTCAAAATGGTGGCATCTCCAGACCGGCAAAAGTCCACAGCTCAGACTGCCTTTCTCTTCACCTTCTCCGTTTATTCCCCAGCAACCATGCACAGTCCTCCATGCAGTTCCTGGCTAGCAGGACTGATTTTTAGGTTAATTCTTAGGTCCTACCACCACTCGGGAATCTCCAAGTTGTCTGTGCCATCAAGATCGCTCAGGATCACTGTCTGACTGCAGCTCCATATGTCTCCTTTTTTGGTATTTTCATGCAAAGTCTTCTGCTAGTTGGAGTTTAGTCCACTTCTATATTGTTCACCTCAAGACTCTGGGGTCCAGGATTATCTTCTGTATATGTGTTAATTGTTTTCCCTTTTCTTTGTTGAAGAGTGTCTGTGCAGTCTTTCTGCCTAGTCCACCATCTTACCGGAACTCCAAGAGAGCATTTCTTAAAATGCATGTGACGGAATGGTGAAATGCAAGGAGTTTTGTTTGATTATGTGGGTTTTGTGAGAAAATAGACTGGAGAGGGGAAGGTAGAGTAGAAATTATGAACTTTGCCAAGTTAGGAGACTAGAAAGTATTCCAATGTAGTGAATGACATGGAAATGTTTTAAGAAGAAGAAGGCATTAATATTTTTATATTTTACTAAAACAATTATAGCAGAGGCATGAAGAATGCATTGATAAAGTGTAAGACAATTTTGGAAGGTTTGATGAGACAATGGCTCAACCAGGATAGAAGAGGAAACCAACTTCTAATATATTAAAGAATTAAAATTGGTAAGACTAGAAGATGGATTGTATGCAGGAGAATGAGGGAGAGAAATAATGATTTTAATCCATTGGTTTGGTGAACTTTGACAAAAATAAGTGGTTAGGGAATGAAAAACATAAGTTCTTTCTTGCATCTTTTGAGTCAGAAGTACCTAGGAATTATCCAAGTAGTCATCCAGGAGACAACTGGTTATATTGAACTGGAACTCAGAAAGGAGATGTTCTGGAGATTTAGATTAGGGAATTATGAGCAGTTGAAACTGTTGAGAGCAAGTGTGATATTCCAGGGACAGCATAGTTGGTGGGGAAAGGAATGGTGCAATGGAAGGACCTTGGAGAACATGGGTATTTAACAGATAGACAGATGAAGAGAAGACTAAAGAGCAAACTAAAATCTGGTCACCAAAGACAAAGGTGGGAAACCAGGCCATAGAAGTCAGCAGAAGATGGAACTTCAAAGATGAAGTTGTTAACAGTATCAAATGCCATGCAAAGATTATGAAAGATAAAGGATGAACCATATCTATTGATTTTTTAAAAAAACTGGAAGTCACATCCCTTAGAGCAATAGACCATGGGACACCAGAGAACCAATATTCAAATTGAGGAAATACAAGACAAACAGAAGTGCATAATTATGAGGGGCACAGGGGGAGGGTTGCAAGGTAGGGAGGGGAGGAGACTGGGTTAGGGTTGGACAGGGCGAATAGGGAATGAAACTAAATATATGTGTGATGTTGAATGTAAAACAAGCTCTTAAAATAATAATAATAATAATAATAATAATAAAACCTGGAAATCACAGGTTATCTTTAGGAGGTAAGGATATGGAGACAACTCTTTAAAAAAGTTAGGCCATGAAGCAAAGTTGATAAATAAGTCAATAGCTAGAAAATCATATGTTGTTGACAGAAGTGATTGCCTCACATCAAGTAGTGTAAATTCTGCATTTGTGACACCATAGTCATAGGTGTCAATATACTGTTGCAAACATTTTTGAATTATCTTCAGTAAGATCTTACTTCCATGGAATATTAATGATATCATTTAATAATTTCCAAATTCTGTGAGATCACCTTTCTATGAAATGAGTACAAATATGGATGTCTTGCAGTTAGTTGGCCAGGTAGCTGTCTTCTAAATATCTTGGTATAACTGAGTGAGTGCCTCCAGCAGGGCATCCATTTGTTGAAACATCTCAATGGATATTCCTTCCATTCCTGGAGCCTTGTTTTTCTCAAATTCCTTCAGTTTAGCTTCAAATTCTTCCTTAAATATCATGGTTCTTGATTATGTGCCACCTCCTGAAATGGATGAAGATTGACCAGTTCTTTTTGGTACAGTGACTCTGTGTATTCCTTCCATCTTCTTTTGATGCTCCTCGCATCATTCAACATTTTGCCCATAGAATCTTTCAATATTGCAACTTGAGGCTTAATTTTTTTTCCTCAGTTCCTTCAGTTTGAGAATTGCTGCCTGTGATAGTTAATGCTGTGTATCAACTTGGCTGGACCACAATTCTGTGTGATTTAAGCAAATGTGATGTGGGTTATTCCCATGATGGGGTTAGATGTATATGTTTTGAGCAGCCAATCCATGGAAAGGGAGTTTCCCTAGGGAAAGTGCCTTGCTTCCAATATATTTATGGACATCCTGGGAAAAGAGACACTCTTCTGTGGATCAGGATTCTGTTGTTCTGCCTACAACTGTCTGTGAATGAACAATCCACCATTCGGCCTGGAGATCTTGGATTCATTATTCATTGGAATCAACAGCCAGTATACTGCCTCCCAACCTTGAGCACATCAGCCCCTGCAGCTGCATGAGTTGGAAAAAGCCTCCAGCTTGAGAAGTTTAATCCAAAAACTTGGAACTTGCCAGCTCCTATAAGAGTGTGAGCCATTTTTCTAAGATAAATTTCTCTCTCTCTCTCTAAGCTTTACTGGTTTTGCTTCTCTAGAGAACCCAGTCTAACACACCAACAGTGTTCTTCTCTTTTTGTTTTCTAACTCCAAGTCTTTGCACATTTCAATATAGTAATTGGCTTTGTCTTCTCTAGCTGCTCTTTGAAATCTTAAGTTCAGCTCTTTTATCTTGTCATTTCTTCCATTTGCTTTGACTACTCTCTACTCAAGGGCAAGCTTCAGAGTCTCTTCTATCATCTATTTTGTTTTTTTTTCTTTTTTTCTCATCTTTTTCATGACATCTTGCTTTCTTCATGGATGATGTTCTTGATGTCACCCCACAATGACAGAGAACTTCCAGAGGTGCAAGCCAGATTCAGAAGAAGACATGGAACATGGGATAACATTGCAGATGTCAGATGGATCGTGGTTCAAAGCAGAGAATACCAGAAAGATGTTTACATGTGTTTATTGACTATACAAATGCATTTGATTTTATGAATCATAATAAATTGTGTACAACATTGAGAAGAATGGAAATTCCAGAACACTTAATTGTACTCATGGGGTACCTGTACATAGACCAGGAGGCTGCCATTTGAATAGAACAAGAGGACATTGCATGGTTTAAAATCAAGAAAGGAATGCCTCAGGGTTGTATCCTTTCACCATACTTATTCAATCTGTATGCTGAGCAAATAATCTGAGAAGCTGGACTATATCAAGAAGAACATGGCATCAAGACGGGAGGGAGAATCATTAACAACCTGTGATATGCTGATGACACAACTTTGCTTGCTGAAAGTGAGGATGACCTGAAGCACTTACTGATAAGGATTGAAGAATACAGTATGCAGTATGGATTACATCTCAATATAAAGAAAACAAAAATCCTTACAACTGGACCTAGAAGCAGCATCACAATAAATGAAGAAAAGATTGAAGTTGTCAAAGACTTCACATTGCTTGATTCTACAATCGGCGTCAGTGGAAGCAGCAGTCAGGATATCAGATGACATATAGCACTGGGCAAGTCAGCTGCAAAAGACCTCCTTCAAGTGCTGAGGAGCAAATATGTCTCCTTGAAGACTAGGGTGTACCTGACACAAGCCATGATATTTTCAATGGCCTCATATACATGTGAGAGATGGACAATGAATAAGGAAGACTGAAGAAGAGTGATGCTTTTGAATTGTGGTGCTGGAGAAGAATGCTGAAAGTACTACAGACTGCTAAAAGAACTAACAAATCTGTCCTGGTGGAAATGCAGCTGGAAATTTCCTTGGAAGCGAAAAGGGCCAGACTTTGTCTCACCTACTTTGGTCATGTTATCAGAAGGGACCATTCTCTGGAGAAGGATGTCATGCTTGGTAAGGTGGAGGGTTGATGAAAGAGAGAAAGGCCCTCAATGAGATGGATTGACACAGTGACTCTGATGATGGGCTCAAGTATAGCAGGGATTGTGGAACTGGGATGGGACTGGGTGGTGTTTGGTTCTGCTGTGCAATGAGTCAAAGATGATTCGATGGCACCTAACAACAACAACAACATAAGACTTGGGTGAGGGGGTGATGACAAAAACCAGCCCATGCACTGAGCAAGCAGTAGGGTGATTGGTTTGAGAAGGAAGTTACTCCAAATAGTCTAAGTAAACACCAAAGCTGGAACTAGTTGTTAAGAATTATTTCCTCGTGTGTACATCAGAAAGAGTTTCTGATTGTAAAATCCATTTCTATGATCTTGCAATTAAAAGTGTGGACCCCAGAATTTATCTTTATAATCATTAACAACTTTAGTTTCTTCTTCAATTCAACTTCTTTCTTGAAGTTGTTCGTGATTTCATTTGAGTTGAATCAATAGTTAACAACTACAGAAGCAGCAGCCAAGAAATCAAACATTGTATTGAATTGGGCAAATCTGCAATAAAAAACCTCCTTAAAGTTTTAAAAAGCTATTATGTCACTTTGATGACTAAGGTGCATCTCCCTCGAGCCATGAATTTTTCAATTGCCTCACATGCGTGTGAAAGCTAGACAATGAAAAAGGAAGAATGAAGAATTGATGCATTCAAAGTGTGGTCTTGGTGAAGAATATTGAATATCCTGTGCAGTGTCCGGAGAATTAACAAATCAGTCTTAGAATAAAGAAATACAATCAATCAGATGCTCCTTAGAAGTGAGGACAGCAAGACTGAAGCTTACTTTGACCACATCATATAGACAGACCAATTGCTGGAAATTAATATGGTGTTTGGTAAAGCAGAGGGTCAGATAAAATGATAGAAACTCTCAAGGAGATGAATTGACTCTAAAAAAACAAAAACAATAACAACAACAACAAAAAAAACTCACTGTTATTGAGTCGGCTCCTACTCATAGTGACTCCTCCTTGAGTTTCCGAGGCAGTATCACTATGGAAGATTGCTCAGTCTTCCTTCCGAGAAGTGTCTGGTGGGTTTGAACTGCCAGCCTTCTGGTTAGCAGTCAAATACCTTAGGCACTGTGCCACCAGAGCTCCTATGAATTGACTAAGTAGTCAAAATAATGGACTTAAACATACAACCATCCTGAAGATAATAGACTGTTTCATTTTACTGTACATACAGTCTCCATGAGTCAAAGCCAAAACAATGGCAACTAACAACAATAACATCCTTACAGTATTTTGCATAGATACAGTACTTTTAATCATATGTAATGTTTAATGTTTTTTCACACATTTATTAACATTTATGGAGCAAAGAAAAAATATGGATTGTGAAAATAGTGCTGTTTGACATCTGCATGTTTCTTTCACAGTTTAAACCAAATCATGAGAAAATTGAGGTCAAAGGAATTAAGTGACTTGTTCAAAGTTATATAGTTAGTAACTATAATTTTATTATAATTTATACAAAAGCCTTCTGATTTCCTGTTTAGCATTTCTTCAATTACAGACCATTGTAGAACTTGAGACTTAAATGATACTTTTTAGTTAAGTAGTAAAAAGTGGAGGGACTTTGGAGCCCCAAACATGAGTTTGAATCCAGGATTGCCATCTCCCTCCCGATTTTCTTTCCATCTTCCTTCCCTCACTTCTCTTCTTTTTTTTTCCCTCCTCCACTTCTTTACCGCCTGCCTTTTTCTATATCCATTCAGCATCTTCTATATATCAGCAACTTCAGAAAGAATCAGCAAACCCTGCCTTAAGAAATTCATAGTCTTGTTGTTAACTTATCACCTCTTTGGTTTTTGGCTTCCTCATCTGTAAATCATTGACATGGTATCACAGTGTAATCAGGACAGAATGGATAAATAATGAATGCCAGCTATTTGCATTACCTTTAGTATTGGACCCAGAATTACACCATTAATGATTGAAATTCAAATCTAAAATCTTGGTGTTTTATTCTTGAAAAAGATATATCATTGGATGCAGTTTACTTTTTTAAATTTGGATTTTTGGGGTCTATTATCATAAATGAAAGCTTTCTGTAACTTCTTTTCTTGTACTATCCTTATCTGGTTTTGTTATCAAACTTATACTAACCTCATAAAATGAGTTAAAAGTTTTTTCTTATTTTATAAAGTATAATCATATACTCTGTAAATAATGATAGTCTTTTTTTCTTCATTTACAATTATTATACATTTTATTTTATTTTATTATCTTCAATCTCTGGAATCTTCTACATAATATTAAATACAAGTGGTAATGGCACAATTGTGCTTTTTATGAAGAAAGTATTTTTATTGTTGCATCATTCAGAAAGAAGTCTGCTATAGGATTTTGGAATATTTCTGTTATAAGTTTAAGAAAGTCCCCTTCTGTTTCTAGTTCTTTATCATCATCATCATCATCATCATCATCATCATCATCATTATCATCATGAATTGGTGTTGTATTGTTTTAAGTGCTTTTCTGCATTTAGTGAAACAGTCTTATAATTTTTCATGTTTGATTACTTTAATCAATTATATAGTGTTAAGCCATCCTTCCATTTTGGGAATAAATCATGCCTGGTTATCAAGTATTTTTCCTTTATAAACATCATTGTTGTTGTTGTTGTTGTTGTTATGTGCCGTCTAGTCGGCCCCAACTCATAGCGACCCCTCCTTGGGTTTCCGAGGCAGTATCACTACGGAAGTAGGATTGCCCAACC
>NW_006921808.1:3594814-3599291 GCF_000298275.1 Orycteropus afer afer
CCCCCCACCTGGGTCCCTGTGGCTGACTGTTCCTCTGTCTGGATTCCTGTCTTTTAATCCCCTTTCTCCTGCTCTTCTGCCTGCTTCTTTGGGCGTCCTTGAGTTTCTGCTCCTCACCTAATCCCTTCAGCTGATTGCTCTTCTCTTTGGCTTCCTGGGTTTTATCCCCCTTCTCCTGTTCTTCCGGCCTGCTATTCTGGACGGGCCTGAGTTTCCCCTCCTCACCTAATCCCTTTGGCTGATTGCTCTTTCTGCTGCTATTATTACTAGCTATACTCTGCCTCAGAAACCCAAGGAGTGGTTGCAATGAGTTGGGTCCAACTCAATGGCAAATAACAACAACAACATATTCTGCTTTATTCAGGCTTATTCTACTTTCCTTTTCTAGTTTCTTATGTTGAAATACTTAAGATGCTTAACTCATTAAGTTTCTCTCAATCTTCTTTTCTACTATAAACATTTTATATTATATATCCACCTCTAAAAGTTACTTTGCTGTGAAGTATATTAATTATAATTTAGTTTTAGTTTACAATGTAATTTGTTCTGTTTTATTAATTATTCAAAAATGAATTTTAAAATTTATAGATACATATATTTAGCTCATTGAAATTAAAATAAATATTTAAATAAATGTGATACAAATTCTAAATGTTCAGATTAATTTTTTTTCATCAATTTAATAAATCAGGGTGATGAATTTAAGGTTAAGAAACAATATTTTACCAGCACTTCAGAATCTTCCTATGTCCCTTGCTGTCATTACACACCCTCCCAAAGGTAACCACATTTCTGAATTCTCATACCACCAAAAGTATGTTTTAATTATAAATTATGTTTTATTAATGACATGTACTCAATTGCATTTTTTTATATTATGTAATCTATATTATAACAAAGAGGCTTGCTGTGTGACTAGAATGTAGTTAAAACTTATAAATATTTTGTGTATGTCTGAGAAGAATATGTGTTCTCTAAATGTTGGGAAAAGTGTACTATATATGCCTGTGGTGTAGAAAATTACCTGATATGGCTTTCCTAGCCACAAGTCTTTGTAAACTCCATGGTGGAATTTTCCATGAGCAACTGAGGAGCTCCTGATTGTTAAAGTTATCCACCTGGGGTATTTCTCTTGAGAATGGCACAAAGCAAAATTCTGGGAAGTTTGCTCTCTCTCAGGTGTTCAGAATTCTGATATTATGATTGGTTAGTTTGGCCACTCTGCCAGAGTCAAAGGATCCCTCCTAGAGGCAAAAGGAGTCTCTCTGACTGCTGGCTAGGAAAGACATACTGCTGAGAGAAACATGCTCCTGAGAGACATGAGAGACACATGCTGCTGAGAGAGACTGAGAGAGGTTGTCAGCTGAGAGATGGTAGGCTGCGAGAGACTGAGTGCATTTCTGAACTTGAGTTGTAGCCTGTTTCTTCCCTATTAAATCCCATAATCTGTGAGTTATGTGTGGCCACTGCAGCAAATTATCGAACCCAGCAGAAAGGTGGTGGTTGCTGTGGGAGGAACGGTTGGTGTCAGGGTTAATGAAAGGGCTGGAAGGAGGTAGCATGTCTGGCCTCACAGGAATAGGCCTTGGGCTATTGATGGTGATTCTGTCTTACTCTTGTGTGTTAGAGGAAGTTAGAAGATGTGGCCTCCCTGCCTCTTTGGCAATGCCCATTAAGCTGATTAATTGTCTGCTTATGTTCTACCATTGTTGTTGTTGTTAGGTGCTGTTGAGTCAATTCCAACTCATAGTGATGCTGTGCACAACAGAATGAAACAGTGCCCTGTCCTGTGCCATCCTCATATTCCTTGCTATGCTTGAGCCCATCATTACAGTCATTGTGTTAATCCATCCCAGTGAGGGGCTTCCCTTTTTTTCACTGAATGTCTGTTTCACCAAGCAAGATATCTTTCTCCAGAGACTGGTCCCTTCTGACAAAAGAAACTACTGTGACCAAATTACAAGAGATGATATGGCCAGAAGTTTGGCCATTCTCACTTTTAAGGAGCATTCCAGCTACACTGTCTCCAAGATAGGTTTGTTCATTCTTCTGGCAGTCCATGATAAGTTCAATATTCTTCACTAAGACTACAATTCAAATCCACCAGATCTTATGCAGTCTTCCTTATATGTTGTCCAGTTTTCCAGTTTTCACCTGAGAGCTCTGGTAGCATAGTGCCTAAGGCACTTGACTGCTAACCAGAAGGTTGGCGGTTCAAACCCACCAGCCACTTCTTGGAAGGAAGGTTGGGCAATTCTACTTCTGTAGTGATACTGCCTAGGAAACCGAAGGAGGGGTCGCTATGAGTCAGGGTCAACTTGATGGCAAATAACAACAACAACAACCGTTTTCGCATGCATATGAGGCAGTTGAAAACGCCATGACTTGGATCATGGCACACTTCAGTCTTCAAAGTAATATATCTTTGCTCTTAGAAACTTTATAGATGTCTATTGCAGCAGATCTGCCCAATGCAGTATGTCATTTGATTTCTTGACTGCTGCTTCCATAGGTGTTAATTGTGAATCCAAGGAAAATGAAATCACTGACAACTTCAATCTTTTCTCCATTTATCATGATGTTGCTTGTTGGTCGAGTTGTAAGAATTTTTTTTTCTTCATATTGATATTCTTCCTATTCACAGTAATGCATACTAAAAGTTGCAGTGGTCTTTGATCTTCATCAATAAGTGCTTTAAGCCATCTTTTCCTTTAGTAAGCAAGGTTGTATCTTCTGCATATTGCAGGTTGTTACTAAATCTTCCCCTAATCCTGATGTCACATTTTTTTTCATATAGTCCAAGTTCTCAGAATATTTGTGCAGTATACAGATTGAATAAATATGGTGAAAAGATACAACCCTGGCACACACCTTTCCTGATTTGAAATCTTGCAGTATCCCCTTGTTCTGATCAAACTAATGTCTCTTGATTTATATACCGATTCCTCATGAGCACAATTAAGTGTTCTAGAATTCCTATGCTTCATCATGTTATCCATAATTTGTTCTGATCCACACAGTTGAATTACTTTGAATAGTCAATAAACACAGGCAAACATCTTTCTGACATTTGCTTCCAGCCAAGATGCATCTGACATCAGCAATGATATCCCTAATTCCACATCCTATTCTGAATCTGGTTTGTATTTCTTGAAGTCCCCTGAACAATATAGTGTTACAACTGTTTTTAAATTAACTTCAGCATGATTTTACTTGTACATGATATTAATGTTATTGTTTGATAATTTCCCATTCTGTTGGATCACCTTTGTTTAGAATGGGCACAAATATGGATCTCTTGTAGTAATTTGGCTTAGGTAGCTGTCTCCCAAATTTCTTGGCATAAACAAGTGAGCACCTCCAGCTCTGCATCTGTTGTTGAAACATCTCAATTCTTTAGCCGTGTTTTTCACCAATTCCTTCAGTGCAGCTTGATCTTCTTCCAATATGTCAGTTACTGATAATATGCTCCCTCCTGAAATGGTTGAATGTCAACTAATTTTTGGTACAGTTACTTTGTGTATTCCTTTCATCTTCTCTTGATGCTTCCTGCATAGTTCAATATTTAGCCCATAGAACACTTCAATATTTCAACTAGACCAGGAATTTTTTCTTCATATTGTTCATCTTGAGAAATGCTGAACATGTTCTTCCCTTTTGGTTTTCTAACTCCAGATCTTTGCACATTTCATTATACTATCTTACTAAGTACTGAGATCTTCACTGTTGTTGTTGTTATTTGCCATCAAGTCAGCCCCAACTCATAGCGACCCCTCCTTGGGTTTCCGAGGCAGTATCACTACGGAAGTAGGAATGCCCAACCTTCCTTCCGAGGAGTGGCTGGTGGGTTTGAACCGCCAGCCTTCTGGTTAGCAGTCAAGTGCCTTAGGCACTATGCTACAAGATCTCCACTAGGATAGAGGATATACCACTTCTTTTAGTTCATTAAGTATTTACTTTACATATTTTGACTCCATATTGTAGGTATAAAATTATTAGATGTTCTTGATGAATTGAAACTTTGATCTTTATTTAATAGTGTTCTTCTTGATCCCCATTGATGTTTATTGTCATAGTTTATTTTTTAAATACCTACTAAAATGCATTTTTGTTACTATTTGCCCTACTAATATTATGATTAATATTTTTATTATATTCTTACTTTCAAAGTATCAATACTTGTTTTGTTTACAACTTATAAACATATTTTTCATTTTCTTGTGCTGCAAAGACTTAGTACAGTGCCTGGCAAATAGCAAGCACTTCACTCTATTTTCTTAGTTCACCTTCTTTCTCTCCCCCTTCTTTCCTCCATCCTCTTCCTCTCCTATAATATTTCTTGATTTCATTTACTTAGCACAGTGATGTTCAGACTTAGTATTCTTAGTAATCTCTTGAGGTATGTGTTAAAATGGAAAGTCTTGAACTTTAGCCTCAAATATTCTCATTAATTAGTGTAGGGAGGAAACAAGGAAAA
>NW_006921808.1:3599391-3600844 GCF_000298275.1 Orycteropus afer afer
ATAAATTGTCCCTATTTATGTTAATGAATGAGATAAGCTTATAATTTTCTCCTTTGCATGTTCTTCTTGTCTGATTTAGATTGAATCAGATAACTTAAGGCACACAACTGGAGTATAATCAACAATCACAGTAACTTAGTGGCACACTAAGCAGATAGCTATTTGTCATGTGTCTTTGTGGTCCAGCTGCTTGTCTCAGTTGGGGTCTCTTAAGCCCAGGCTATGGTATGTAGAGGCCAACTGGACACTCTGTTCTTGGTGGCTGGGTTGAATTAAGTCACTGTATTTAAAACATCTCTGGACTTCATATTTCTTATCTTCCTCCTGGGATGAGCAGGCTAGTCAGTATATCCTGTTCATAGAAGTAGTAGAGGCATAACATAACAATGGGAAATGCAGAAGCTCTCATGAGGCCCAGGCTCAATTCCATCTCATTTTATTAGCGAAAGCAAGTCACAGCAGGTGGAAAAAAACAAAACAAAAACACATTACTCTATAGGAGGTACTACAAAATCATGTGACAAAGGGCATTGACATTGGAAGAGTTGAAAATTGAAGCTGTATTACCTCAAGAATGAGTTGGGTACTATTTCCTCCTTTTTCTCCTTTGTAGAATGTATTGGTAAATCTGTCCCTTGGTAGAACTTACTCATAAAACATCTGGATGTTTTCATTTAGGGAGTTTTGAACTATTGATTTAATTTGTTTAGGTTATCATGTGCTTCAGACTTTCTAGATAATCTTTAATTTTGTTGAAATAAAAATTTTATTTTTTCTAGGAGTTTATCAATTTCAATTAAGTTTTTCTGTTATGAACATAAACTTATAACCAGAATTACATTACTACTTTTCTTATATCTGCTACATTATAATTATATTCATATTTTTCTTCCTAATATTGTTGTTTTTTTTCTTTTTACTTTGTGTTTGATCAAGCTTACCAGAGCTTTGTGAAATTCATCTCTCATTTCAAAGATAAGGGAGCTCTGGTGGCCTAGAGCTAAGGCATTTGACTGCTAACCAGAAGGCTGGTGGTTCAAACTCACCAGCCACTCCTTGGAAGGAACATTGAGCAATCTACTTCTGTAATGATACTGCCTTAGAAACCCAAGGAAGGGTCGTTATGAGTTGGATCCAACTCAACAACAGTGAGTTTTTCAAAGATGAAACTTTAACTTTTGTTTTTGTCTCAATTTTATCTTTATTTTCCTACTTCACTACTTTCTGCTGCTATTTGTTGTTGTTAAGTGCCATCGAGTCATTTCCGACTCATAGCGACCCCATGCACAGCAGAACTAAACACTGTCCGAACCCACACCAGCCCCACAATCACTGCTATACTTGAGCCCATCATCGCAGCCACCGTATCAATCCATCTCCTTGAAAGCCTCCCCCTCTTTCGTCGACCCTCCACCCTACCAAGCATGACATCCTTCTCCAGGGAATGGTCCCT
>NW_006921808.1:3600944-3601876 GCF_000298275.1 Orycteropus afer afer
TATAAATAAAATTATTTTATTTATTTTATTTTTCCAGGATAAATTCCTAGAAAAATACAATGTTTGGTTCAACAAAACAAACCCAATAAAAAAATTCAGTTTTCTTACTTTGATTAGTAAATGTAGGAAGTAGCTGAGCCAATAGGGGAATATCAAAGAGGAGGGGGGCTTAGGTTGGCAGAGTTGAAAATCCCTTTGATCTGAGTGAGGGAAGTAGGAGTACTTTCTTTTAGTGCTTTTGAAATAGGCATCAAGAATAATGTTGATCAGGGACTATTTTAATGTGTCCTGTCAATTTATTTATTCTTCCATTCAGTAAACATTTGTTGAGACAAATGTTGTTGTTATTGTTATGTGCCGAGTCAGACCCAATTCATGGAGACCCCTCCTTGGATTTCTGAGGTGGTATCACTATGAAAGAAGATTACCCAACCTTCTGAGGAGTGGCTATTGGGTTTGAACTGCCAGCCTTCTAGTTAGCAGCTTACTAAGCTACCAGAGCTCCTGTACAAACATTACAGTATATAAATATGATGATGAGCAAGATATAAACTTGTTTTCAAAGAAATCAGTTTAGTGGAGGTGGGATGGATATGGGAAAGTGATGTGAAGTGGAAGAGACAGGAATAAACAGGCATAAACCAAAAATTCCAGTAGTATAAGGAAAGTGTTTTACAACTGTCTGTCTGGGAGGCTTCAATGTGGAGGTGAAATTGAAGCTGGTTCTTTATGGCTGAATAGATATTCACCCAAAGTGTAGGAATATATTGCAGCAGATGTAATTGTTGTGTATAGCCATATTAGTATAACATTACATGATTATAGCTAATCTTTTTTTTTTTTTTAATTATTTATTTATTGTGATTTGGGTGAAGATTTACAGAGCAAATTCACTTTCCATACAGCAGTTCACATATACTTTGTCTCATGTC
>NW_006921808.1:3607420-3611707 GCF_000298275.1 Orycteropus afer afer
TGATCCTTTAATCATTATATAATGTCCTTCTTTTAGGTTAATTCTTAAGTCCTACCACCATAGGAATCTGCGAGAGCACTGTCTCTTTAAATATCCAAAATAGTCAAGCCGCTTTTTACACCTACAAAATGGCGGCACCCTCCGGATCGGCAAAAGACCACAGCTCAAGCTCACCTTTCTCTTCACCTCGGCAAAAGACCACAGCTCAAGCCCACCTTTCTCTTCACCTTCTCCGTTTGTTCCCCAGCCACCATGCGCCGTCCTCCACACAGTCCCTGACTAGCAGGGTCATTTTTAGGTTAATTCTTATGTCCTACCACCACTCGGGAATCTCCAAGGCGTCTGTGCTGTCAGGGTCACTCAGGTTGCTGCCAGAGCGCAGCTCCGTGTATCTCCTTTTTTGGTATTTTCACACAAATTCTTCTGCTAGTTGGGGTTTAGTCCATGATTGTATCCTCCCTTCCAGGATCAGGGGTCCATGATTTTCTTCTGTGTCTTTGTTAATTGGTTTCCCTTTTCTTTGTTGAAGAGGGTCTCTAATAATGGTGTTTAGTGAACAATTTTAAGAACATGAAACAAGAATTTCTTAAATCCTCTGTCCTCTGTCTCCCAGGTTCACTTGGCATTTATGCTGAGTTAGCTATTTCTGCAATGAGTATCAACTGTGAATCTGTAAGCAGCAGTGGCTTCTCACTCTCTCCTCACTTAACAGTTTATAGTTTGCTTGTCTCATTGCATTTCCATTCCCTCTCTAGCTTCTCACTAATTATTGACAGATATTCCTCTTTGTCTCATTCAATTGGCATCCCTTGACTGCTTCTACTTATTGCATTTGACTGCCTTAGAGAGCATCTGTCTTTGTTTTAATCTCCCTTTGCCCTCTTCCAGCTCTGCAAAAACAGCTAGGTAATTTCATGTATTGACTTATTATTTTCTCAGAGACTGAAGTTATTAACTTCTTTCAAAAGTGTCAATCTCTGAGGAAGATGAAGGAAGGGAAGGATTGAGGGTAAGGACCTAATAAGGGATCTTGACTGATAGGGTAAAATTTCAGAATAATGATAATGAGGATTATAATATTATGACAAATAGAAGATTGATGAATCCTTGAAAAAGGTATGTGGGAATCTATTAAAATGTACCTGTTGCATTATGCTGAGCACTAGTTTTGCAAATAATGCTGTATTTACTTATCTGGAAGGTGTCTGATTTTCCAGAACATTGAGGCATGGAATGCTGAGTAGATATGCTGCCAAATCAGCAGTGATGATGAAGTCAATCAGGCAATGTGAGACTCAATACAAATTTAGATCTCTGCCTAGAGCCTTCTTACCTTAATTTTTATTTCATTTTCTTTCCATTTTCCCTCATCATTTATGATTCACAGCCACTGTAGTATGGAGAACGCAGTAAGTATGACAGGAAAAGATGACAGAGTCTATCAGAAACTTCCTTTCTGCTCTGTTGGCACAGTGGTTAAGGCATTTGGCTGCTAACCAAAAGGTCAGTGGTTCAAACCCAATAGTCACTCCATGGAAGAAAGATAAAACAGTTTGCTTCCATAAAGATTACAGCCTTAGCAACCTTACTCTGTCTTCTAGTGTCACTATAAGTATGAGTCCTTTCTAGAACAACTACCAAATGTTAGTGAGCTGTGTAATTTCCCTTTTATAAAGGATAAGAGATGCTTCAGACACTAGGACAGAAAGCAATTTCCCAAGAATTTGTCAGTGTAGCAGAGGGTAGGGAACAGGAGACTTAGGGAATCCTCAAGGTGGCAGAAAATGCAAATGCCATATAGTCCTTGTCCCTGCCTGCAGGTAGAACTTCAATTAAATTGCATTGGGAAGATCTGAGTCCTTTTTTTAAATTCAAATACTAGTAAAAGACACAGTTTCTGTAATATGTTGTAGAAACTCATTTTATTGCCTAATAAATTTTATATTCAGAAAATTATTATCAAAATTGGCAAATAACACAGTGTTACTGGCAAATACACAGTGTTACTTGCTATTCATGGAGTCTCTTGATGGTACAAATGGCCAGTGTGCTTACCTGCTAACAAAAAGTTTGGAGGTTTGAGTCCATCTGGAGGCAACACAAGAGAAAGGCCTTGTGATTTACTTCTAAAAAAAATCAGCTATTGAAAACTCTGTGCCACACAGTTCTACTCTGACACTCATGGGCCCTCCATGAATTGGAATAGATGGGATGGCAACTGATTAGTTGTTGTTTATTATATACTTATTTTGAAGAAGAAATTGTTCTAAGTGCTCAGCATACAGGATTGTGTTAAAGCCAAACACCTATTGTATGAATTATTATTAAATTTATTGCATAGATAAGAAACTGAGGTTTAGAGAAATTACTTCAAGGTCACAAGAAAGTGCCATAGCTCTGATTTCTCTGACTCCAAAGTGAATCTTTCTAACTGCTATCTCCATTATATATACATAGCATAAGACACTAGGATATGTTTTACAAATATAAGATACAGTCCCTAGCTTCGATGCACACATCCACTTACGGATTCTAAAATCTTTATTTAAAACACTTCTTTTTTTTTTTTTTTTTTAAGGAGCTCTTGTGGTGTAGTGGTTAAAACATTTCTCTGCTAACCAGAAATCTGTGGTTTGAACTCTCCAATCACTCCATGGGAGAAAGATGAGGCAGACTGCTTCCATAAAGTTTTACGGCCTTGGCAACCCTATGGGGCAGTTCCACTTTGTTCTATAAGGTTGTTATTAGTCAGAATCAACTTAATGGCAATGGGTTTTGTTTGGTTTTGTGTTGTTTTAGATAGGTGTCATTGAGTCAACTCGGACTCATAAGGACCCTTTGTACAACAGAATGAAACACTGCCTGGTCCTGTGTCATGCTCACAATACTTGTGCTTGAGCCCATTGTGGCAGCCACTGTGTCAATCCATCTCATTGAGGGCCTTCCTCTTTTTCACTGACCCTATACTTTACCAAGCATAATACCTTTCTGCAGGGAATGATCCCTTCTGACAACATGGCCAGAGTAGGTAAGATGAAGTCTGGCCACTCTAATTTCTAAGGAGCATTCTGGCTGCACTTAACTCCAGAACAGATTTGTTTGTTCTTCTGACAGTCCATGGTACTTTCAGTATTTGTCACAAACACCACAATTCAAAGGCATGAACTCTTCTTTGGTCTTCCTTATTTATTGTCCAGCTTTCACATGCATATGAGGTGACTGAAAACCCCATTACTTGGGATAGGTGCACCTTAGTCTTCAAAGTGACATCTTTGCTCCTTAACATTTTAAAGAGGTCTTTTGCAGCATATTTGTCCTGTGCAATATGATGTTTGACTCCTTGACTGCTGCTTCCATGGATGTTGATTGTAGATCCAAGAAAACTTGACAACATTAATCTTTTCTCCACTTATTGTGATGTTGCTTATTAGTTCAGTTGTGAGAATTTTTGTTTTCTTTATACTGAGACATAATCCATACTGAAGGCTGTGTCTTTTATTTCCATCAGGAAGTGTTTCAAGTCTTCTTCACTTTCAACAAGCAAGGTTTTGTTATCTGATTATCACAGGTTGTTATTAAGTCTTCTTCTAGTCCTAATATCATGTTCTTCTTCATATAGTCTAGATTCTAACATTGTTTGCTCAGCATACAGAGTGAATAAGTATGGTGAAAGGATACAACCCTATAGCACACCTTTCCTGATTGGAAATCATGCAGTATACCCTTGTTCTGTTTGAATGACAATCTCTTTTTCTGTGTACAGGTTCCTCATGAGCACAATTAAGTGTTCTCGAATTTCCATTCTTTGCTATGTTGTCTATAATCTGTTATGATCCATACAGTCAAGTGCTTTTGTGTAGTCAATAAAACACAGGTAAACATCTTTCTGATATTCTTTACTTTCAGCCAAGATGCTTCTAACCTCAGCAATGATATCTCTCATTTCATGTCTTCCTCTGAATCCAGCTTGAATTTCTGAAAGTTCCCTGTCAATATACTGCTGCAACCATTTTTGAATTATCTTCTGCAAAATTTTATTGCCTATGATATTAATGATATTGTCTGAAAGCTTCCATATTCTGTTGGATCATCTTTCTTTGGAATGGATACAAATATGGATCTCTTCCAGTCAGTGGCCAGGTAATAATCTCCCAAATTTCTTGAATGTCTTAGATGAATGGTCACCTTTTTGTGGGCGTTCACATGGGACACAAATATCTTTACTCCTTTGGCCCATTCAGAGAGATCTATCCACATGCCTCTTCCCCATACATCCTTATCACCAAT
>NW_006921808.1:3614313-3614837 GCF_000298275.1 Orycteropus afer afer
ATTCAACAGAATTCACAGGCTCCATATCCTGATCATCCTGATCATCTGTCCATATGTCCCCATTCTAGGTTACAGGATCCCATTTTTTTTCCAATCAATGCCCTCACTTTAACATCAGACACCGTTCTGGGTTGGCAATTGAGCATGCATTGTAAATCGGCCACTCTTTCAATAAGACTCTGGATTTGAGTTTCAGCTAAGTCAGTCCTGGCAGTAGAAGCTATAAGGCTTTCTTTCAGAGAACAGCTGGAAGCACTGAGGTCATTCATGTGGCACTTAAGCTGAGGCTCAGCAGCTTTGAGCCCATCTCGCTCTCCCACCAATTTATCCAGTGTAGCTAAGACCAACCAACCAGCTTCCCTATACTCCTCAATCTGACAAAATTGCAGAAAAATATCAAATATCCGATCACCCAGAGCGTCACTTCTCACAAGTACGTGATTATTGGTGGTGCTATTTTGCATATTAATTTTGCCACCTCATGCCACGGATTAGTAGGGCTCTCTTTACTAGCAGATGCAGAG
>NW_006921808.1:3615260-3623866 GCF_000298275.1 Orycteropus afer afer
GGCCACTCAGAACACAGTCATCTGATCCCATCATGGGAACAACCACACAGAGCTGGGGTCCAGCCAAGTTGACACACAGCTCCAACTATCACAGTGCCTCCAGCACTTCATCCATTTACTGTAACATCAAAACATGGTTTTTGGTACTCTTTTAATCCTGGGAAAGGAGAAATACAAAAGCTAGTTATCTGTATAATATTAATCTTAAACAAAGTTAGTTATTAAGTAACTCTTAGGACATTTTTGGTAGTTAAAAATCATCCTACAATCCATTTTGTAAATGCACTATCAGTTACTTATGCTGTTATCTGAGCTCCTAATCACTATCAATGTCTGTTATCTGCTACATCCCCAAGTGACCTTTCTTTCAATAGAGATTCAACATTATTTCCCTGGGAGAAATAACTACCGTTATTCTTTTTTCTTTCAATATTTTTGTTTAGTTTTTATTTGAGTGAAAGTTTTCAAAGCAAATTGGTTTTCCATTCAACAATTCATACACATTTTGTCTTATGACATTGATTACAATCCTCACAATATAACAGCACTCTTCCCACTTCCTCCCTGTGTTTACTGTTTCCATCTGTCCTTCTTTCCTACCCCTTCCTGCCTTTTGAGCTTTATACCTGGGCAAATGCCGCTCTGTGATCCCATGTGGTTGATTTTGTTATCTTCCTGGTGTTATTGTTCACCTTCTATATCTGTTTATTGTTTGAGAGAAAGTTGAGCTATGGAGGTGAGTTCAATTCCAGGCTTGAAGGATGTCTAAAAGCCACCCTTAGTCTCAGGGGTTTGACCAGTATCTATAGGATCAGTAAGCCTGGTCTTTTATTTTTTTTTTAGTTTTGTTCCACATTTTCTCCCACTCTATCCAGGACCTCCCAATAGAGTACTGATAGATGACTAAGGCACCTGACTGCTAACCAGAAGGCTGGCGGTTCAAACCCACCAGCCACTCCTCAGAAGGAAGGTTGGGCAATCTACTTCCATAGTGATACTGCCTCGGAAACCTAAGGAGGGGTCGCCATGAGTTGGGCCAACTCCACAGCACACACCACCACCAACAAAAAGACGCAGTACCTAGTTCTTCAGTCTCAGCATCATGAAGCCTGGGGTCCACATAGTATACTAGTCCTTTGGACTAATTGTTTGCTTGCATCTTTGATTTTCTTCACTCTTCCTTGCTCTAAGAGGGAGACCAATAATTTATTCTTAGAAGGCTGCTTACAAGCTTTGAAGACCCTGGTCACTACTCAACAAAATAGGATGTAGAATATTGCCTTTGTGGACTATGCTTTGCAAATTTTCTTTAGTGTCCCCTGAGATTATGGGTCTAAGTCCCCAGGCATAGCAACTCATTCCCTCAAGGAGTTTGGCTACGGAGAAGTTTTCATATCTTTGCCCCGTGTATGCTTAACTATATTCACGAATATATTTGCAGCACATATGAACACATATGAAGAAATGTTCTCTATCAAACCTATGTATTCATGGGTGTAGTCTCATTTTCCATCCCACCTATGTTCAACTGTTTCAGTGTCTATCTGTGTATACACTTGTAGAGTATTGTTGTTACTGTTATTTCAGGATTGAGCATGTAATAGAATTTACCTTTGTTGCCTTTAACTTGTGCTTCTCTCACTTTCTTTCTTTGCCTTAATAGTTTTGTGCTGACTTAACTCTTATTGTATATTGCTTTTCCCTTCACCCAAATTAATACATGTCTATACTCTAGTTGGGAGCTCTGGAGGTGTAGTGCCTAAGGCATTTGACTGATAACCAGAAGGCTGGCAGTTCAAACTCACCAGCCACTCCTTGGAAGAGAGGTTGTGCAATCGACTTCATAGTGATACTGCCTTGGAAACCCAAGGAGGGGCCGCTATGATTTGGACCTGACTCTATGGCAGTGAGTTTTTAATTTCTAGTTAGAGATTTATCCTCATTTTCCCTCTACCTCACATAATATTTAAACAATGATTTTTTTCTGCATGTAAACCTTTTCTTAACTATAGTAGTGATCTCCTACAATATTTGTCCTTTTGTGATTGACTAATTTCAGACAGCATAATGTCCTTTAAGTTCATCCATGTTATGGGGTGTTTTGCAAATTCATCATTATTCTTTAACATTGGATAATATTCCTTTGTGTGTATGTATTGCAGTTTGTTTATCCATACATCTATTATGGGCATAGTGCCTAAGCACTTGACTGCTAACCAGAAGGCTGGTGGTTCTAACCCACTCCTTGGAAGGAAGATGGGGCAATCTACTTCCGTAGTGATACTGCCTTGGAAACCCAAGAAGGGATTGCTATGAATCGGATCTTACTTGATGGCACATAACAAAAACAACAGATTATTTCCAACTTTTTATTATGGTAACACTGCTGTGAACATGGGTGTGCATCTATTTATTCAGGTCTTATTTCTCTGGGATGTTAATGGGATTGTTGAATCATATGATATTTCTGTTTCCAACTTTTAAAGAAAGCTCTATACAGTTTTCCACAGTGGTTGTACCATTTTACAGTTCAACCAGCAGTGTATTAGGGTTCCAGTCTCTCTACATCTTCACCAGCATTTGTTGTTTTCTGTTTTTGGAAATTTGTTGTTAATGCTGGGGTGAGATGACATCTCATGTTTTTTTTGTTTTAATTTTATTTTTTAAATTATGATTTGTGTGAAAGTTTACAAACAAATTTATTTTCCATACAACAGTTCATGCATATTTTGTTTCAGGACACTGACTAAAATCCCCACAATGTAACAGTTCTGTTTCGTTTCCTTCTTCTTCTTCTTTTTTATTTTTTCATTGTGATTTGGGTGAAAATTTACAGAGCAAATACACTTTCCATACAGCAGTTCACATACACTTTGTCTCATGACATTGATCACAATTTACCACAGTGCAACATCTCCCGTCTTACTTCCTCCCAATAGTTACCTCTTCCCTGTGTCCATCCCTCCATGCACTCCTGCTCCCTGAGCTGTCTCCCTGTTCATAAGCAGCCCTTCTTTCTCTCACGATTGTTCTCTCCAAGGAATGTATCTACCTAAGGTAAATGTTCAACTCATATGCCTATATATTGTTTGGCTGGAAGCCACAGGTGTGGGTTCAATTCCAGACCTGAAGGCAGCTAGGGACCATAGTCTCAGTGGTTACACCAGGCTCTATTGGTCCAGCAAACAAAAATAATCATTTGTTTTTCTTCAGATGATTTTGAGTTTTAGTTCACATTGTTCTCCCTCTCTATCAAGGATCTACTACATAGGCACCATCTAGTTCTTCTGGTTTCATAGTCACGTAGGCTACAGATTGGATGGTGTACCAGTTGGTAGGACTAATTGTTTCCATGAATTTTTGGTTTTCTTTATTCTTCTTGGCTCTGTATAAGGAGATACCCATCATAGCATCTAGATGGCAGCTTGCAAGCTTCTAAGATTCAAGTCGCTACTCGCCAAAGTAGGAGGTGGAACAATGTTTTGTGTAGTATGTTATGCCAATTGAGCTTGATGTCCCCTGCAACTATGGTCACAAGCCCACAGGTTCAACTAATCAGTCCCTCTTGGTATCTGGCTGTGACCAAGCAGTGACCACAACCTTGTTCCTAGTCAGCTCTACTATACACCTGGGAATTCAGATCATACACATAAACTTATAGGACCATTGTCTGCCAACCCTATACATGTTCTTGGGTACACTCCCCACTTCACAGACATACCTAATAGTTCAGCCTGTCCATGGATCTATCCACCCGTATACATACCCATGTTTGCCTTCACTGACAATGCCGTACTATATGTGCAAAAGGGTTCATCTTGTTGTCTGTACCTCCCATATACCTCTCTATGTCTTTCTCTCCCTCAATGCCACTATATTGATCACTCTCATTTGGTACATTGCCCTTCTCTTCACCCAAATCAATACTTATCTCTATCTATTTAACAGTGTTCCTTCCCCTCCCCTCCCCTCCCACCTCTGGTAAACAACAAAGAAAACGTCCTTCCATTGATAAACATTTTCTTGACTCTTACAATAACGCACTAATACAATATTTGTTTCTTTCCTTTCCATTTAAGTTTGTTGGACGTCCTGAATGGATATATTCTCATCTTTCATCATACCAGGGATTTCTCCTCCAGCAAATCTTGGACAATTTCTCAGTGGTTTTATTTTTCTCTTCCTGTTCTGGAATTCCAGTGACGTGTAGGTTATTCCTTTTGATGGTATCTCACATAAACCTTAGGATTTAATAATATTGTTTTGATCTTTTTTTCTGATTGATCCTTTTCCAAAGAAATATTCATGTATTTGTCTTCAATCTCATTAATTCTTTCTTCCATTGCATCAATTCTACTCCTATGCCCTTCCAATGTGTTATCTATTTCTGACAATTTAGTAATAATCTTCTGGATTTCTGCCTGTAGATTTAGAATCATTTCTAATTTTTCATTTATTTTGTCTTTTTATTCTTGTATTTACTTCCAAAATTCTTCTAAGGTTTTTTCGGTTTCCTTTGGTGTTTCTCAATCCTTTGAAGATACCTAAATATAGTCCTTTTGAATTCCTTATCAGAGAGTCCCAATGCTGCTTCTTCATCAGGGATGTGTTCTGAGTCTGTATCATGTTCCCTTGTTTCCACCCTTTATCTTGCTTCTTTGTGTGGACTGTGAAGGTCTGTTTTCTCTGAGACATAGTGGTGTTGTATTTAGATCTCTGTTAACTTTTTGTGAAGATCAGCCAAGGGTGATTCAGGTTCTTCTTGGTGGTTTTTTATCATTGGCCCATTGGTGGAGAAGGAGGTGGTTGCTCTCACTCAGTAAGAGAAGTTGCAGGAGGTATGGGTGTAGTTGTATCTGATGGGGACTGTTGCTGCCTCCCATTCAGTTTGACCAATATTACAATTGAATAACCATCACAAAACTAAAAGCACATGGACAAAAAATACATCATGTAATCACACAGGAACAGTAACTAAAAGAAGAAAAAATAATAAGAAAAAAGAAAACCTGTAATATCTGGAGATAGGGCAATAAGAGAAAAAAGAGCAGGAGAATAATAAAAAAAGGGGGGGAATATATAAAAAGAGAAATAAGGAATGGGGTTAACCACAAGAAAAAAGGGGGAGAGAGTTCAAAATGGAGTCGAGCCAGTGAGCAGCATGCTTTATCCCTCCGGCATCTAAGGTCTTGGAAAACTAGCCACAACAGTTTAAAATAGGAATTCCACTGCTCTGAACAGCTCACAGATGCAGAGTACATCAAACACAGAAGAGCAGAATTAGAGGAAAGGCACAGAGAGATTATTTGGGAAAGGAGGAGAATGGATGGACAGGCACCCAAGAGAGGCATTGGAAACTCTTCTGGAGCAGTCACTGTGTGATGGGCTAGGGCTCCCGCCTGAGATCCCTGAGCCAAAAGGGAGGGTGCCTTATAACAGCTTACCAGCGACCACTCTAATATTCTGGTGGGCAGCGGCAGAGACCTGCCTCCAGCGGCTCACCTTGATTTTTTGGAGGTAATTCCGGTCTCCTGGGGCTGGCTGTGGGCACAGACACCTCCGCTGAGATTTGGAGGAAAACTTACTGTTGTGACAGGAAGGTAGCTCCCTCCCCTCCCAGTGGGTCACAGAGTAGACTGGGGTCAGAGTGGGAGACTTCGTGCTTTTCTTTGTCACAGGGATCAGGACCGTGGGTCTCTAGCAAGTACTCCCCTGACCCACAGCTCAAACTGAGCACATCTTTGGCTCTGCAGCTGGACGGTATCCCAGAAAAACTCCAGAGCCGGCCATTAGTGACCTGGTGGGATTACGTCAGCACCGTGGACAGACGGAACAGGGAGAGGGAAAAAACAACACTCTTGGGATTTTTGCCTTGGAGTCATTCTTTAGCACTGTGGGGCCATGGAGGTAGGATCTTTGAGTGTGCCTGAAATTGGCAGAAATTTGTGACACTCTAACAATAAGAATCTTTCCTGAATTGAATTGCAGACTTGCAAATAAATACGTCATCAAAAATAGACTGCTCAAAGCCCTAGATATCGACCATAGAAACACCAAGCTTTCCTTCTTCCATTCCCACCTTTTCTGCCAATATTTTCTCTCATTCAATAGAAGAAAACATATTCATCCAATTATCATAAAACCTCCCGCTTCAAACTCTAAACCCTCTTAACAACAAACAGAACCACATATCCACACTATACACAGGGATTCTACCACCACAAAGAAAACAGCAGAGCGACCCAACTCACTTGCATCAATATAAAACAACAACAACAACAAAAACCAGCTTCACCTTTTCAAACTATTAAACCATAAAACCAAGACAAAACAAATCAACACATAACCAGCAGCTAGTGACAGTCTAAAGAGATAGTGCTGTACCAGATTCCAGGGACTTAAGAAGAGGTTCTGCTTTCCAGTAACTCCAACAACTCTCCAGGAGTGCACTGCATGACTGAAGAGGTCCTAGTCTACACCTTCTTTTTTTTTTTTTTTTTCTTTCTTTTTTTCTCTTCTTTCTCTCGTGGTTAGCCCCGTCCCTTGTTGGTTTGTTTTGTTTGTTTGTCTGTTTTGTTTTGTTTTGTTCTGATTTTGCTTTTATTTTCTTTTGTATTGTTTCTCTGTTTCTTTTCTTTATTCATTATTCTCCTTCTCTACCTTTTTACTCTCAGTGACCTATCCCCAGATATTTCAGATTTATCTGTTTTCTTCTTCTTTTCCCCTCTTTTTCTTTTTTTGCGTTACTCGTCCTGTGTGATTTCAGGGTGTATTTTTGTCCATGTGCTTATAGTTTTTTCAATGGTTATTCAATTGTAATTTTTGCCTAACTGACTGGGATACAGCAACAGTCCTCATAAGATACAAGTAAACCCACACGTCCTGCAACTTCACTTACTGAACAAGAGCCAGCACCTCTTACTCCACCAATGGACCAATGATAAAATCCACCAAGAAGAGCCTGAATCACCCCTGGCTGTTCTTCACAAACAATTAACAGAGATCTTAATACAATACCAAGATGTTTTGGAGACAACAGACCATCACAGTCCACACAAAGAAGCAAGATAAAGTGGTAGAAACCAGAGAACAGGATACTGACCCAGAACACATCACTGAGGAAAAAACAGCATTGGAAATCTCTGATAAGGTATTCAAAAGAATCATATTTAGATATATTCAAAGGATTGAGAGACAGACCAAACAAAACACAGAAAAATCCCTAGAAGAATTCTGGAAGAAAATACAAGAATAAAATGACAAAATAAATGAAAAATTAGAAATGATTCTAAATCTACAGATGGAAATGCAGAAGATTAATACTAAATTGTCAGATAATACATTGGAAGGGCAAAGGAGAAGAATTGATGCAATGGAAGATGGACTCAATGATATTGAAGCGAAATACCTGAATACTTCTTTGGAAAGAGATCAACAGAAAAAAAAGATCAAAACAAAATGAAGAAAGCCTAAGGTTCATGTGGGATACCATCAAAAGGAATAGCCTATGTGTCATTGGAATTCCACAACAAGAAGAGAAAAATAAAAACATGGAGAAAATTGTCCAAGATCTGTTGGAGAACTTCCCTGGTATGATGAAAGATGAGAACATATCCATACAGGAAATTCAACAAACCCCAAATAGGATAGACCCCAAAAGAAAATCACCAAGACACATCATCATCAAACTCAACAAAATCAAGGACAAAGACAGAATCCTGAGAGTAGCACAGGAGAAACAAAAAGTTATGTAGAAAGGTCAGCCAGTAAGAGTAAGCTCTGATTTCTCATCAGAGAACATGCAAGTGAGAAGACAATGGAATAGTATATATAAAACCTTGAAAGAATAAAATTTTCAGCCAAGAATTATATACCCGGCAAAATTGTCCCTCAAATATGATGGTGAAATTAGGAGATTTCCAGATAAACAGAA
Organism: Orycteropus afer afer; assembly: GCF_000298275.1. Taxonomy (NCBI): domain Eukaryota; kingdom Metazoa; phylum Chordata; class Mammalia; order Tubulidentata; family Orycteropodidae; genus Orycteropus; species Orycteropus afer. Next base: position 3,623,194 of record NW_006921808.1, read on the forward strand.
ACAAGGGGAATTTGTTAAAACTAGACCAACCTTACAAAAGACACTAAAGGGAGTACTTTGAGCAGAGAACCAAAAATAGCAAATAACAACTGACTATTAATACACAAGATGACATATCCCAGAAACCACAGCTATGGACATATCAAAAGCAAAATGAGCTTACAATACTGTAAACAGGGAACCAGAGACATCAATTGGCAAATGAGGACAACTATAAACAAAAAGAGGGAAAAGACTGTGTAGTTATAGAATTTCCGAATGGTGAGGAAGTTAAGAGAGTTGCAAGACAGAATGGACTTCTCTACACTCAGGGGGAAAATTATAAATCATAGGGTAACTTCAAAGAAAAATTATAAACCTTCATACCACAATAAAAAAGAGGACAAGCACAAATACTCAGCAAATACTAAATGAACACCAACAAAGGAAATGATAACAGGATTCATAAACATAATGAGCTCAGCACAGAAAATAATATGGAACAAAGAAACAAGGGACACCATGACAAAACACATACCAAAATGACAACAACAAAATCATACTTGTCAATAATCACACTGAATGTTAATGGATTAAATTGACCACTCAAGAGACAGAGAGTTGCAGATTGGATAAGAAAACAAAACCCATCAATATGCTGCCTACAAGAGACACACCTTAGAGATAAAGACAA
>NW_006921808.1:3625695-3626240 GCF_000298275.1 Orycteropus afer afer
CCAACAGCCAACATTATTCTCAATGGAGAGAGACTGAAACCATTCCACTTGAGAACAGGAACCAGAACAGAATGTCTGCTATCTCTGTTTCTATTTGACATTGTACTGAAAGACCTAGCCAGCACCATAAGGCAAGAAAGGGAAATCAAACGCATCCAGATTGGTAAGGAAGAAGTCAAACTATCCCTATTTGCTGATGATACGATCCTATGCCTAGAAAACCCAAGAAACTCAGTCAAAAATCTACTGGAACTAATTGAGAGATTTAGCATGGTGGCAGAATATAAGATCAACATCCAAAAGTCAGTTAGATTCCTCTACACCAGCAAAGAGATTGCTGAAGAAGGAATAGGGAATCCAATACTGTTTACAATAGCTACCAAAAAATAAAATACTTGGGAGTAAATCTTACCACGGACACAAAAGACCTGTACAAAGAAAACTATGAAAAACTACTTCAAGAAACCATAAGAGATCTACAAAAATGGAAGAGCATCCCATGCTCGTGGATAGGAAGATTGAACACTGTGAAAATGTCAGTTCTA
>NW_006921808.1:3627865-3628288 GCF_000298275.1 Orycteropus afer afer
AGCCAAGGGTGGTTCAGGCTTTTCTTGGTGGTTTTTTATCATTGGCGCATTGGTGGAGAAGGAGGAAGTGGCTATCGCTCTGTAAGTGTAGTCGCAGGAGGTGTGGGTGTTGTTGTGTCTTATGAGGACTGTTGTTGTCTCCCACTCAGTTAGACACAAATTACAATTAAATAATCATCAAAAAACTAAAAGCCCATGGGCGAAAAACACACTATGTAATCACACATGAACAATAACATAAAAAAGAGAAAAGGGAAAAAAAAGAAAAAATAAGCAAGCCTGCAATATCTGGGGATAAGGCAATAAGAAGAAAAAAAATAGGGAAGGAGAATAATAAATGAAGAAAAAAAATAGGAAGATTGCTAAAAGAAAAACAAGGAATGGGGTTAGTCATGAGGAAAAAAAAAAAGAAAATGGGGAAAA
>NW_006921808.1:3629070-3639340 GCF_000298275.1 Orycteropus afer afer
CTCTGTGCAGTCCCTGGCTAGCAGGGTGATTTTTAGGTTATTTTTTAGGTCCTACGACCACTCGTGAATGTCCAAGCCGTTTGTGCCGTAAGGGGCGCTCAGGTCCCTGCCAGACCTCAGCTCCGTATGTCTCCTTTTTTGGTATTTTCATGCAAATTTGTCTGTGTCTGTGTCAATTGGTTTCTCTTTTCTTTGTTGAAGAGTGTCTGTGTAGTCCTTCTGCCTAGTCCACCATCTTCCCTGACTGCCCAAATCTATTCTTTAGATGGTCTCTAAATTCAGGAGGGTTATATTCCAGGTCATGTTTTGGCTCTTGTGGACTTGTTTTAATTGTCTTCAACTTTAAGTTGAACTTACATATGAGCAGTTGATGGTCTGTTCCACAATCAGCTCCTGGCCTAGTTTTGACTAAACATGTTAAGCTTCTCCATCATCTCTTGTCACAGATGTTGTCAATCCGATTCCTGTGTATCATATCTGGCAAATTCCACGTGTATAGCCACCATTTGTGTTGCTGAAAAAAGGTATTTGCAGTAAATAAGTAGTTGGTCTTGTAAAATTCTATCATGGGATCTCCAGCATTATTTCTGTCACTAGGGCCAAAATTTCCAACTACCAGTGATTCTTCTTTTTCTCCAATTTTTGCATTCCAGTCACCAGTGATAATTAACACATCTTGATTACATATTCGGTCAATTTCAGGCTACAGAAGCTGATAAAAATCTTCAATTTCCCCAAATTTGCTTTGGTGTTTGGTGCATAAATTTGAATAGTCTTGTAAACTGGTCTTCCCTGTAGGCATATGTATATTATCCTATCACGGACAGCATTGCACTTCAGGACATATCTTGAAATATCCTTTGTGACGGTGAATGCCATGCCATTCCTCTTTAAAGTGTCATTTCTGGCATAGTAGATCATATGGTTGTCTGATTCACAATGGCCCAATCTGCTCCATTCCACCTCACTAATGCCTAGGATATCAATTTTTATGTGTTCCATTTCATTTTTGAGAATTTCCAATTTTCTTAGATTCATACTTCCTACATTCCATGTTCTGATTATTCATGGGTGTTTGCAGCTGTTTCTCCTCAATTTGAGTCAAACCACATCAGCAAATGGAGGTCTAGAAAGCTTTACTTTATCCATATGAGTAAAGTTGGTTCTACTCTGATGTTTCAGGTCTTTCCCAATTGTATCTTGAGAACCTTCCGACATAAGGGGTGTATCCACCTGCATTGTATAAGACAATGTTTCCAGGCTATTAATAAAGTTGTACATTAATGTATTATACAGTGTTTCTCTGCTATTCATAATATTTTCCCTGGCCAATTCTTTGAGAAGTGGATGGCCTCTTCCTTCTTCTTAGTCTGTCTCAGTCTGTAAGCTACATTGAGACCTGTGCACCATGTGCAACCCTGCTGGTGCTTGAAACACCAGTGACATAGTCTCAAGCCTCACAACAACACACAAGTCACCACTGTACAGCAAACTGACAGACAAATTTGTCTCCCTTAGCTGTTCGAAATCTCACTGCTTCCTGCCTCTTTGAAGTATGGCCTGTGCCCTCCTCTTACCAGAGATCCCTGCTGCTCTCTCATCTGTCTTTCCCCAACTTTTCTTTCCCCAACTTCTGTTTCATTTATTTCTGCTCAAATCATTATTATTTCCTGTCTTATGGTGACTGTGGCCTTTTTTTTTTTTTTTTTTTCTAATTGTTGGAGATGTTAGGTTAAGGTGTTTTTTTGTTTTTTCTCCTTATTTTTGATGTGTGTGTTTATTGCTGTAAGTTGTCCTCTGAGCACTGCTTTTGTTGTGTCCAAAAGATTTTAGCATATTGTGTTTGTATTCTCATTTGAGTCAAGGAATTTTTCACTTCATTTTTTAATTTCTTCTATTATCCAGTAGATTTTAAGTAGGATGCTATTCAATGTTCATGTATTTTATTTTTCTCCTTGATTTTCCTGTTGTTGATTTCTAATTTTATAGCATTGTGATCTGTGGAGACACTATGGATTTTTATGTTTTTAAATTTAGTGAATCTTTCTTTGTGATTTAACATATGGTGTATTCTGGAGAATGTTCCATGTACATTTCAAAAGAATATATACTGTGCTATTACTAGATGGAGTGTTCTGTATACATCTATGATATCAAGTTGATTAATTGTGTTATTTTGATCTTCTGCATCTTTGTTGAGTTTCTTTCTAGTTGTTCTATCTTTCAGCAAGCGTGGTGTACTAACGTCTGCTACTATTATTTTGGAGTTGTCTCTTTCTTCTCAATTCTGTTAAACTTTGGTTTATGAATTTTGGAGCTTTTTCATTGGGAATGTAAATATTTATTATGGTTATATCCACTTGTTGGATTAATGTTTTAGTCATTATATAATGTCCTTCCTGGTGTCTTTTGCTTGTTTTTACCTTAAACTTTATTTTATCAGAAATTAGTATTGCCATTCCTGCTGTTTTTGGTTGCCGTTTACTTGGTATGTTTTTCTAACCTTTGATTTTTAGATTAATTTTGTCTTTGTATCTAAGGTGTGTCTCATAAACAGCATATTCATGGTTCATGTTTTCTTACCCATACTGCTACTCTCTTCTCTTAACTGGTGCATTTAATCCATCTGCATTCAGTTAAATTATTGATATGAATTTATTGCTGTCATTTTGCTATGTTTGTGTGTGTGGTGTTGATTGTTTCTTCAATATATGCTTCTGTGTAGAGTTCATTTTGTTTACACATTTTCTTATCATTTCCTTCTATGTTATTGTTTTAGTGTTTACTGAGATTTTTTTTTTCTCTTTTTGAGGCTTCTAATTTATTTTTACCTTTCCAAGTTTAAAGCAGTCTATTCTATCTTGATATCATCATGAATTTCTCTTCATTTGAAAGTTCTGTAACAACATAATTTTTTTCCATTTCTTTTTGCCTTATAGTTATTATAATTTACATATTGACATCTCTGATTCCCTAGGTTCAGTCTTGTAGCTTTTTTTCATTTTTGATATTTCTGTATCAGGGATGATTTCCAAGTGATGTTGTTATGTGTCTTAATCTCTTATTGTTGTCTGAATCTTTAAAGATTGGTCTACTTTTTCAAATTCCTTTAATGTCTGTTCATCTAGGAATATCCTAATTTTGATGTAATATTTCAGGGCAATTTTGCTGGATATGTTATGGTTGGCAAATGTTTTCTATCAAGGTTTTACATATGTCATTCAATTTCTTTCTTGCTTGCCTGGTTTCCACTGACAAATCAGAATTTAGTCTTATTAGGTCTCATTTTAAAGTAATTTTTATTTTTTTCAAGAGCTGCTTTCTTGTTTCTTTCTTTTTCCTTAGTTTTGGAAAGTTTGATTATGATATATATTGAGACTTTTATTTATGGTCTGTCTTATTTGGCATAGTGCTTAAGGTATTTGACTGCTAACTAGAAGACTGGCAGTTCAAACTCACCAGACACTCCTCAGAATGAAGACTGAGCTATTTAGTTCTGTAGAGAAACCACCTCAGAAATGCAAAAAGTGGTCACCATGAGTTGAATCAACTAGATGTCAGTGAGTTTTTTTTTTCTTTTTGATTCTATTTTAGGTCTATCAAGCCTCTTGAATGCATTTCTTCTCATCTTTCATAAGGGTTAGGAAGTTTTCTTCCAATAAATCTTCAACAATTTTCTCAGTTTTCTTTTTTGTCTCATCCTTCTGGTATTCTGGTAAGTTATTTCTCTTGGTGTTGTCTCACATAATCCATAGGCTTTCTTCTTCATTTTTTTCTTATTATTTCTGTAACAGATTAATATCAAGATATTTGTCTTCAATCTCTTTAACTCTGTCATTCATTGATTCAATTCTGTTTTTTCCTTCCAATGCATTATCTATTTCTGAAACCTTATTAATAATCTGAATCTCTATTTCCTGTTTTTGTATAATTTTCCATTTGTTTGGTCAATTTGCTCTTGTTTTCTTTTTTAAAAAATTCTCCTAGAATTTGTCTGTGTTTTCCTTGATTTTGCCTGTGATTTCCTCAAAATTTCTCTCAATATATTAAATTAAAAAAAAAAAAATCTAACTCACTGCCATTGAATCAGATGTGACTCATAGCAACCCCTCCTTCATTTTCTGAGGTGGTATCACTATGAAAGTAGATTGCTCAATCTTCCTTCTGAGGAGTGGTTGGTGGGTTTGAACCACTAGCCTTCTGGTTAGCAGTCAAATGCCTTAGGCACTGTGCCACCAGAGCTCCTCTCAATTCATTGGAAGTCCCTAAATATAATTCTTTGAATTCCTTATCATGTTATTCCAATATCATTTTTTCCTCCAGAAGTTTTGCTGGCCCTATATTTCGATCACTTTTTGGAGCTATCTATTCCTGTTTTTTGTTTTGTTTTGTTTTGTTTGTTTGTTTGTGTATGTGTGTGTGTGTGTGTGTGTGTGAGAGAGAGAGAGAGAGAGAGAGAGAGAGAAAGATTTGAAATTGACTGCTAATCAGAAAGTTGGTGGTTCAAACCCACCAGCCACTCTGCAGAAGAAAGACTAGGCAATCTTCTTCTGTAGGGATTTACCACATTGGAAACTGAGGAGTGGCTGGTGAATTTGAACTGCCAGCCTTCTGGTTAGGAGTCAAATGCCTTAGGCATTATGCCAAAGGGTGTTGCTATGAGTCAGAATCAACTCAATGGCAGTGAGTTTTTTTTTTAGTTTTGGTTTTCTCTGAGACACTGTAGTGTTATTGTATGAATTTGTTGATTGTATGTTGGTTTGCTTCACACTGATTTCTGTTTTGTTTTGGTTTAATATATATATATATATATATATATATATATATGGGCAACAGGACAGTTGTGTTATTCTGGTTGCTAATTTGGCAGCACTGGGGTGCTCACAACTTGTTTCTGGGTGAATTTGATAGTGAGTGAGAGTGTGGGTGTTAATCTCTGATTGTTGATTGTGCAGTGCAGTTGAGGGCAGGCTGGACAGTTGTTGGATCCCATTTATCATTGATCCATTTGTGTGGGAATGAGTGGTGACATTTTCCAAGTGGGTGGGGGGGCAGTTTTGCTGAATATGACTTGGTAGGCTTGCTGTCACCCAACTGCTGGGGAAATATAGAAAAAAATAAATAAAAGAAAAAAGGAATGAAGAGAAAGGAGAAAAAAAAAAGGAAAAAAACAAGAAGCAAGGAAGAGGGGAGATAGAAGAAGAAAGAAAAAGAAAATATAACAACAAGTGTGGAAAAGTACTGGAAAAAGTGCTGCCACTAAATACAGACATGGCAGAAATGTCCCACCCACTCTACAAAAGCACATGTCACTTAATATAGAAGGCCAGGGGCAGGTGCTACTGAATGCAGAAGTGGCAGATGATGGGGCTTTTGCCCATTCAGATTTTAAAAAGGGGGGAGGGGTGATGGGAAATGGAAGGAAATAAAAAAGAAACAAGCAAGGCAGAGATAGAAGGATAAACTGAGATGAAATGAAAAGAAAAAAAAAAGGAAAAAAAATAGCTGGTACAAATATTAGCCATTTGAAGTTGTGGGCACAAGCCCTGCTGACAACGAAGTTAGTGGAAGAGGAAGAAATCAAGAAAAGAAAAACAAGGGCTTAGGGGAAAAGGAATCAGTAAGTAGAAGGAAAACAACAACAACAAAAAGAAACAGCAAAGCACTGGAGAATGTTCTGGTTGCCAAACATAGCAGTACCAAAACACAGCATCCACTCCACAAGAGTGCAAAGCTCCCACTCAGTAGGGGTGGGTGTGGGTGCTGTTGTGTGTGTGGGTGGTAGAGGGAGGGGCATCTGCTCTGTAAGACTGAAAAAAAAGAGAAAAGTGCATGAGGAGAAGAAGAATGAAAAATGAAAGGAAAAGAAAGGGGAAGGGGAACAGGGAAGAAATAAGAAGACAGATAAAGAAAAAAAGGTAATACAGAATTGGCAGTGTGGGGATGATTTGACTGGCTTCTGGATGGGTGGGGATTAGGGGCCATGATTCTGGTCATCAGAAAGCTGTTCAAGATAAGGGGAGAAGTCATTCCTCTCCTGTACACCAATAACCCATGTGGGCATTGGTACAGTCTCATGTAAATAGTTATTTGCTCCCTGCTCTGACTGGAACACAGCTTGCAATAATGCAAAATGGCCCCTCTGTAGCAATTGACAGTTTACTGTTCTTTGTTCCCTGTTTTCTTTCCATCTTCCCTCTCTTTGGTATTTGATCTACTTCTTTATCCTTTCCTTTGAAGCTCTAGATTCTAGGGTTGGGTTTTCCCAGTCTTTGTTGTAGAGGGTCTGGATAGTATATGTGCCTCATCCATCATCTTTTATCCTCCTCAACTCCATTATTCCTATAGTTCAATGCCCTTTTCACACTGCTCTTGTAATACTTTTCTTCCATGCTAAACACTCAACTCTCAGTCTAAGAGGTAGTAACTGTGGTCTCTTACTAGTGAAAATTCAGTGCTGGAGACTCAATAGGCATTTGTTAGCTTTGGCCTCTAAATATCCAGCCCCTTTCTAACAGCTTTGCACTTCCCTTCCACAAATACTCTGCCTTCTTTGAACTAAGTAGCAGCATATGGCAAAAGGTGGGCTAATCCTACATCCTTCCATTTAATTTAAATCTTAAATTTAGTGGGGGGAGAAAAGAAAAAGATTTAAAATGCTTATCTTCATTTATTTGACCAGCCTGCCCTGCCACATGATCACTCTTACAGTCTTGTTTGTTGGACATCTATGGCTGCTTTGGTTTTATACATTTCTGACCTGAGTACCAAGCATCCTACCCCAAGTCTCCTTTGCTTAAAATGGCATTTTGCAACCAAATAATCTTAAATGCTTACTGTAAGGCTGGAGGCACTGACTCTTATGCCAATTGACTGTAAGAGATCAATATTTGGGCCCATTTCAAAGAAAAGTGATCCAACAGAATGTGGAAACTATCAGACAATATCATTAATATCATATGTGAGTAAAATTTTACTGAAGGCAGTTCAAAAACGGTTGCAGCAGTATATTGATATGGAACTTTCAGAAATCCAAATGAATCTAGAAGAAGAGAAACAAAAGCTTAATGTCAGATGAATCTTTGCTGAAAGCAAAGACTATAGAAAGATATTCCATAACAAATTATGGATAACATGGTAAAGAATGGGAATTCCAGAGCACTTAATTTTGCTCATAAGGAACTTGTACATAGACCAAGAAGCTGTCATTGGAACAGAACAAGTGGATACTGAATGATTTAACATCAGGAACGGTGTATATCATGGTTGTATCCTTGTTGTGCCCAGGTTATGAAGGAGTTGTTCGGTGCGAGGAATTTGCTAACACACGCCAATGCAAAAGCAAAAGGAAAGTTTATTCACTAGCTTGAGTTAGGGTCCCTGCTCTCACCAAATCAATGGCTTGAGCAAAAGACCTCATGCTCTTTCATTATCACATATTTATAGAAAATATATAGGGTGGAGTAGATAATTGGTTTTTAGGACAGGGGTTTGGGAAGTTGGGGGGAGGGTTGGAATCCCCCGGTTTCAAAGGTGAGTGAGAGATTTTTCGGGGCTGGGTGGATCTCTTTGATATGTGCAAACTCCATGCGAAATCCGGGGAGGTAAGAGCTGTGGGAGCCTTGAAAGGTGGGTGAGAGGCTTTTTGGAGCCATGCAGATCTCTGATAAAGGCTCTGAGGCATGGGACGTGTTAATCTCTATACTAGAGGCATTAGGACTCAGCATGGGACGTGGTAACCTCCATACTAAAGGCTTCTGGTTAAAGATCTACCTGGAGGCACTAGGACTCAGCATGGAACATGTTAATCTCCATACTAAAGGCTTCTGGTTAAAAGATCTCTCAGACCTCACATTTCCCCCTCTTTTTTAATGCAAATGAGGAATCATTCTCTTGTATTGCAGGAGATAAAGACTAATATTGTTGCCTCAAGACCATGAGTTGTACAGTATTAACCCAATGTTTTACGAATGACATAAGCTTATTTATAATACAGGGACCAAAAGTTAATGTAATTATAAGGACTATGAAGTGTCCTAAGAGAGTACATATCAAAGTAGTTAACCACTGGGAGCTATTAAACCAAGACTCAAACAATCCTTCCTGAGCCTCACGTTCCTTTTTTCTTAGGGCAAGTCCCTCTCATACCTTGGCCATGGATTCCCGGACCACTCCTCTATGGTCGGCATAGTAGCAGCACTCTTCTTTTAGAACAGTGCATAATCCTCCTTTTTGGAGAAGTATAAGATCTAACCCCTGGCGGTTTTGTAGCACAACCTCCGATAGCGAGGTCAGGGATTTCTCTAAGTTTGAGATAGAGGCTTCTATCCTTTCAAGGTCTTCATCTATAGCTGCCCTCAGAGAATGCATGCCTTGATTTTGTACTGTTAAAGAAGCTATTCCTAGACCGGTCCCTGCTAAGCCAACCAACGTAGCTAGAGTAAGGGCTATAGTGAGTGGCTCCCTTTTTTCTCTGTTAGTTCTGCCCCATTGTACATACATCTCTTCTTCTGGGTGGTAAAGAATTTGGGGCAGGACAGTCACTAGTATACAATGATCTGAGGACAGATTAAGTACTTTCAAGTTTAAACAGGGTAAAAGTCCAGCTTTCGAGCAAAGCCACCAACCCCCTTCCCTGGGAATAATCCAATCAAAGAACGGGTTTATTTCAGTATATGAGGTGCAATGTTCTTGGGTGTTGGGGGGCTTCCCCACTCATAAGCCCTTTCCCGTTACACGTTGTATAGTAATTCCTACCTTACGGTCTTTCCAAGAGCAATTCTTTGGGTTCAGGTCATGAGAATAGCTGAAAGAGGTGTTAATGCCTATTGCTTCATAAAACGGAGGCTTTGCATCGTAACAGAGCCAACAGGCTTGAGTCAAATTAGGACTAGTACAGTTAAGTGTTTGGTAGGCTGCTAGCATTAAATCCCAAAGAGGGTCTGTAACATCAGGAGTTACAGTGCTCGGTTCTTTCACCGACTTCCTTGTAGGGGGTAGGGTTCCTTTTTCCGGGGGGTTTAACACTTCATTTGGACCCACTGACCCAGTATCTAAGGGTTCTATTTCCTGTACAATGGTTATCACCCCAGAGGGATATCCCCTATACCAAATTTGGAGACCCCAAGTAAGCCCAGATTTCCACTTAGCTAATTCTTTCTTTCCCTGTTCAGTGAATGAAGCTTTTATCCAAGCACATTTCTTAACATTTTCCTAACACATAAGTATATCTAGGCTCAGCAAAGGAGAATGTTACATAGTCCTGGGTTTTTACATGCCACTTCCATTCCCCATCATTAGAAATCACGCAACTCCAACTTTTGCAGTAATACCAAATGAGCCCCCCACATTGCTGGACATTTCTCTTGTACCCAGGGCATGCAAAAAACCCCATCTTATGGATAAAACCTTCATCCCAAGAACAGCCTTAGTAAGTGTCGCTAGAGAGAAAAATAAATCAGGCCACCAGACATTAAGGGGGGTGGTATGGGTGGTGGAGTTCAAAGTCTCATGGGTTAGTCCATTGCGGATTCGCCATGTAACTTTATAGGGTTGGTGAGCCGCGATACTTATTGTGAGGCGGTAGAAGCTTAGGGTGAGGGCGAGAAGGACCCTAATCTCCATGGTGCTGCATTAACTTGACTTTCAGCAGGTTTTCAGGATCGGAGTACGCTCTCCAATTTGTTCGTGCAGACAGCTGTTCCATCTGGTTGGCTCTCCTGATATGGGAGTGGTGCATCCAGGCACTGACTCCGTCTATCTTAACAGCAGTGGGGGTCACAAGAACGACAACATAAGGTCCCCTCCATTTCGGTCCCAGTGTCTTTTTCTGGTGCCTCTTTACCCATACCCAGTCCCCTGGCTCAAACTCATGGACAATCCCCTGTTCACTAAGAGGACCTTCATATATGGCCTGAAGTTTGGGCCATAATTCCCTTTGAATTACTTGGAGAGTCTTCATCTTCAAGATTAAATCTTTTGACAAGTCACTGGGACATTTTTCCAGGCTGGAAATAATAGGGGGTGGCGTCCCATACATTATTTCAAATGGGGTTAGATTTAGTGTATACAGGGTGTTCCTAGCCTGGTATAGTGCAAAGGGGAGGAGGGTCACCCAGTCTCCGCCAGTTTCTATTGCCAATTTAGATAGGGTCTCCTTTAGAGTTCTATTCATTCTTTCTACCTGCCCCAAACTCTGAGGGTTATATTCACAATGTAGTTTCCAATTTACCCCCAGAGTTGAGGCCAAGCCCTGGATAATTTTACTTAC